>NC_052500.1:26328458-26329034 GCF_016617805.1 Bactrocera tryoni
AATTCAAATTTTTAAAATTTAAATTCTTGCTTTAAAAAATTTAACTTTTTAATTAAAATTAAAATGTTATTATTAATTAAAATTAAAATAAAATTATTAATTAAAATTAAAATAAAATTATTAATTAAAATTTTTTAGTTTTTTTTAAATAAACAAATTAAATTTTTTTATAAGAAAAAATAAAATTTAAACTTTTGCTTATATTTTAATTTCATGATTGCGCTTTAAAAAATAATTTTTTTTTATTCTAAATTTTTAAATTCAACTTTTTTTAAATTTAATTTCACCCAAAAAAAAAAAGTTACAGATAACTTCTGACAATAAAAACAACTTTCAATTTTTATTATAAGTATTGAAAACAAAAAATAAAAAAACTGTAATCATAAAAATAAAACAAGAAAAAATTAGAATAATAAAACAAAAAATATACATACATATTTATGAATATAAAAATATTAGAATGTATTTAAAAAAAAATAAAATATAAAAAAATAAAAAACTAATAAAAAAATATTTTTATAAATAATAAAAACATTAATTAATTTTTAATAATTAAGTAAATTTAAAACTAAAAAA
>NC_052500.1:26329064-26355001 GCF_016617805.1 Bactrocera tryoni
TAATTATAATTTAAAAATCATTTTTTTTTTTAATTTAAAACATGCTTACATTTAAAAAATCATTTTTTTGTTAATTAAAAACAAAATTTTTTTTTTTTAATAAAAAATAAAAATTTTTTTTTTGAAATAAACAAAAAATATTAAAAATAACTAAATAAAATAATTAATAAGAATTCATTTTAAACATGCTTTTAAAAAATTTTTTCGTAGCATATACATACATACATACATACATATGTATGTATGAAATTAGCTGCATTCCATATACATATGTACATACATACATATGTATGTATCCAAGTCTGCCTCTATTCCATATTTATGAATTTGTATAAATCAACAAAACCATATACATACATATGTAAATTCTCATATTAAATAACAGTTCATACTTAAATCAGTGGGTAGGCAACGAGTCACTTTTTAAAGCACTACTGTTGACGCATACAAAGTGTACATATGTACATAGCTAGCTATCTACAAGGAAACACACAACCCAGACATGACACTCAAAAAAACTTCATAGACTTGGCAAACTTGAACCTATGGTAGCCGTCAAAATTAAATAACAACAAAAAAAAAACACAAACAAATAATAATAAATCTATTTCATATAAAAATATGCAGAACAACAACAACGGCATGAGCAATTTTCATGGATAATTTATTACTTAAAAATAGTTTAAACAATGCTAATCCATTTCCATACAAATAACCATATTTATATGGACAGCAACAGCCACCTGCGCAATTTATTTATTTTTAACTGATATATACATACATACATATGTATGTATATATGCATGAAAAAGTAGCAGACAAGTCGCTAAATGCTGTTCGGTAGGCGTTTAATTTGCTAATGACAGTTTAGTTTACGCTCACTTAGCCACACTAGACAAACAATTTGTTAAGTAATAGCATATACATACATATATAGCACACATACTCACATGTATGTATGATAAATATGGGCATGGCGCATAGACCGCTGCTATATTCGTGTGCATGCATATTGGTAGCTAAACAGCTGACACACAATCAGCGATTACCGAAAATGTCAACTTGTTCGCACGCCCATTGAATAATAATCACAGCGGCAACAAAAGCAACAACAACATGCGCGAAAATTATATTATTAGCTAAAATACAACAAAAAAATACAAAATTAACAGAGTAAAGTGTCATTTAAGCAGTCGTTAGGTGCAATAACTGAAAGCGAGTTTATCGCTGCTAACCGTTTATGGCGGCGCTACTGTATGTATGCGGCAACAACAATACTAACAGTACGGTAGGTGGCATATGATGAATGAATTGAAAGTAAATAGAAGCAGCTATTGTTATAAAATTGCTTGAATACTTGGATATTATGTATATACTGTGTTTGTATGTATGCAAAGTGCAGCAGTGTTGCCACCTTTTTCAACTTGCGTTCCAAGACATGGCATTTCTTCAGTATAAATACTTTAAATATATTTGCAGACTTTATTTACGTATTATTAAAATCTATTTTTACAGCAATTTGACACACAGAGTTGCCACCTTTCTCAATTTGCGTGGTAAAAAGCGACATTTCTTCAGTATAAACACTCGAAATATATTTGCTGATTCAATTTACATACAAAACTCTGTTTTCACAGCAATTCTAACATCCAGAGTTGCCACCTATTTCAACTTGCGTTTCAAAAAGTGGCATTTCGGCGTTATAAATACTTGAAGTATATTTTCTGACTTTGTTTGCATATAAAAATATATTTTCACAGCAATTGTGACATCCAGAGTTGCCACTTTTTTCAATTTGCGTTCTAAAAAGCGACATTGCTTCAGTTTCAATACTCGAAATATATTTGCTGATTTAATTTACATACAAACTCTATTTTCATAGCAATTCTAACATCCAGAGTTGCCACCTATTTCAACTTGCGTTTCAAAAAGTGGCAATTCGGCATTATAAATACTTGAAGTATATTTTCTGACTTTGTTTGCATATAAAAATATATTTTCACAGCAATTGTGACATCCACAGTTGCCACCTTTTTCAACCTGCGTTCCAAAAAGCGAAATTTTTTTAGTATAAACACTTGAAATATATTATGCTGACTTTATTTACATATATAAATATCTCTTTACAACAACTTTGTCATGCAGAGTTGCCACCTTTTTCAATTTGCGTTCCAAAAAGCGACATTACTTCACTATAAATACTTGAAATATATTTGATGACTTTATTTAGGTTATTAAAATACACCTGATAACTTTGTTATCCTTTATAAGACTGGGAACAGTGATTAATTTGAAGTGGCTACCTTCGACGAATAAAAATGTTCGAGTAAAACCAACACAATAAATCGATTTCTTTGTCATAATATACCTAAAAAACTCCCACCTCCAAGTTTTTCTGGATAAAAGACAACATCAAGTCGAATATTCTACTTTTGGCACCTTATAAATGCGAGTTCTTTATTGGATCGAGTAATACCCGCCCGGCTATCCCCATCGGATCTCCGCAGCCGAAAGGGTTCCAAATTTTTATACGGCATAAGACTGCCGAATCCGTAGACTTCCCCATAATCATTTGAAGAATGATTGCTGCCGCTACAGCAACGTCAAAAACAACAACAACAATGCGAAATCTTCAGTAACAACTCTAAAAAGACTCAAAAAACGACACCTAAACTTTCACGCTTCGGAATGTTTGGTCTGGAAGTAACTTTATCTTCACCCAAACCTTACAAAAATCGAATTAACCGCATGGTTAAGACGGCTTTGTTACGTTTACTTTGACGTGTAGCCTGCGGCGCCGCTCTTATTTTGGGTTGCGTCATCGCTGCGGTCACTGCAAAATGTCTTCGGTACGCTTCGATTGCTTTTGTCGGCATTGCAAAGCTGCAGTTGATAACATTTGTTTCTGTTTGAGTTACAGTGGGTGTTTTATAATTTAACAGGTCGTCGGAGAGTGGAGGGTCGAAACCTCAACGCCCAACTGGCTTGCGACATGGCAATGCCTAAACCAAACTCGATAGCGGTGAGTTCGAGCTGTGAGTGTAAGGCTTGAGAAGTAAACAAATAACAACAACAACAATTTACATTTAATACAACAACAATTTAAATGTAATACAACAACAACAGACATATAATGTTTGTATGTTTTGATTACGTGACTATGTGTCGACTGCCAACAATGCAGAACGATCTGCAATAAATAACAACAACTAATCAAAAGAAAACCAACAAAGTGGAACTTACAATTTCTGCACCTCCAAAGGCGACCCAAAGCCAAACACATACCATACATACATACAAACATATCTTCATTATATAAGAAGGTAAGGCGGCGTGTGTCCCGCTGTCTGACCAACAGATCCGCCAAGCGGCGATATTCACGCACCACTGCCTGCTGAAAATGCCATGAGAGTGGGAGCCGCGCTTGGGAACGCTCGAAAGTAAGAAGGAATTGCAACAGCTTTCTTGAGCGACATGCGACAGTACACAAATAAAGCGTGTGGGTGTGTGTGCGCAGGCGCAGTTTGCCCGCAGTAACCACTTTTTGGATTCTTATAATTATTGCGTTTGTTTATTTGCAGGTAATTCAACTCACAACTCTTGCTATGTGCGATTGGTCATCAAGCGAAGTTACCAACCGAAGTCTGTATTTTACGTTTACTCATGACCGTCGCAATAAATTGCATATTAAGAGCGGCGTGCGGTGAGCCGGGGAGGTAGCGGCAAAGCCAGACGACGCATTATGATGTGACGCCTCACTTACTCATGAGCAAAGGCGACGGTGCTGCGCGCATGCGTGACGCCACTGATGTGACTACAAGTCGCTGCGTGCATACATACATATGTATATAGAAGCATAATTTAATATATGTATATATGGTATATAATGTACATATTTCTGCACATCAGCTCTCAACTTAT
Organism: Bactrocera tryoni; assembly: GCF_016617805.1. Classification (NCBI taxonomy): domain Eukaryota; kingdom Metazoa; phylum Arthropoda; class Insecta; order Diptera; family Tephritidae; genus Bactrocera; species Bactrocera tryoni. The sequence continues at coordinate 26,332,986 of NC_052500.1, forward strand.
GTTAGGGAACTTGAAAAATGACAGACATTGACATTACACCAAAGCACAGACAACTGCAAATGCTTTGTGTGGAACGTGTTAAGTTCAGACATTCATGACCCTAACTAATCACCCAAGTTCCTTGTTTTCCAACACGCTTAGTTGCTTGTGAAATTACTACAGCTTGAATTACTTTAATGGCGCACATGAGTAGTCGGCCGACAGAAAGCCCTTTCCCAGCCGAAAAGCCGCACAAATTATGCGACGTCCAAAAGCACCGTAGGTTTGTGCCTACGTCTAACTTGTTGCTGAGAATTCGTCAGCCAAGCGTAAACAACAAAAGCGAATTTTAATCAACCAACCACTCGGTGTGGCATTCTGAGACGTTTCATTTAAGCGCGCTAGGCAGGTACAAGGGCCCCTAACTAGTTAGCGTCAAGTTGTGTAATGAAATATGTGCTCGGGTGTGTGTGTGTGTGTGGAAATTTTGTGTTAAGCGCTGATATATAAATCTCATTGTATGATATGTATGTATACAAGTATAATAGTGGTAATAGATTTCTTCCCAGCTGCTCCCACTTGTTCACATTTAATCTGCGTTTCGTCTCAGCGTTACCTGGGAAAATTGTGAGGCTTTGTTGTTAGCAAGTTGATTGCTTAGCAGCCGGAAATGTCAAAATTTTAACAGCTTTTAGGCTGCGTGATTTTTTAATTATACATTTTTTGTTTTCAGGTTTTAATATTTTTTATATTTTTTTTTTAATTTTATTTTTTTTTCTATTTTATACCCAGAACAGAGTTTGTTAAGTCTTCCTGTGTATACGCGAACAAGTCCCCAAGCTTTTTAGATATCGCCATGAAATTTTGCAAACGTCTTTTTCTCTCAAAAAAGCAGCTCATTTCGCGGAACCGCCAATATCGGACTTCTATAGCATATAGCTGCCATACAAATTGAACTATTAAAATCCAGTTCTTGTATGAAAAATTTTTTAGTTAACAAGATATCATCATGAAATTGGGTCTGGACTATTTTATAAAGCAACGCTACAATATTTGAAAAAACTGTTCAGAGCGGACTGCTATAGGATATAGTCGCCATACAAACTGAGTGATCAAAAACAAGTTCTTGTATGAAAACCTTTTTTATTTTTCGGGAGATCTTCATGAAATTGCTCCGGGTTTATTTTCTCAAGCAACACTGCAATATTTGAAGAAAAAGTTTAAATCAAACTACAATAGCATATAGCTGCCATACAAACTGAACGCTCAAAATAAAGTTCTTGTATGAAAAACTTTTTTATTTGTCAAGATATCTTCATGAAATCCGGTCTGGACTATTTTCTGAAGCAACTCTACAATACTCGAAGAAACTGTTCAGCTCAGACTACTATAGCGCATAGCTGTCATACAAATGAACGATCAAAATCCAGTTCTTGTATGAAAAACTTTTTTAATGCATAAAATATTTTAACGAAATTTAGCAGGAAGTTATGTCACAGTTAACGGTATAGTATTCGAAGAAATTGTTCATATCAAACCACTATAGCATATAGTTGCCATACAAACTGTACCATCAAAATCATGTCCTTGTATGAACAACTTTTTTATTTGTCAAAATATCTTCATGAAATTCGGTCTGGACTATTTTCTGAAGCAACGCTGCAACATTTGAAGAAAATATTCAGATCGGACTACTATAGCATATAGCTGCTATACAAACTGCACTAATAAAATCAAGTTTTTATATGGAAAGCATTTTTAATCCATAAAATATCTTAACGGAATTTAGCAGGAATTACTGTCTTAATTAACGGTACAATATCCGAAGAAATTATTCAGTTTGGATCACTATACCATATAGCTGCCATACAAACTGTACGATCAATATCATGTCCTTGTATGAAAAACTTTTTTATTTGTGAAGATATCTTCATGAAATTGGATCTGAACTATTTTCTGAAGCAACGGTATAATATTTGAAAAAATTATTTCGATTGGAGCACTATAGCATATAGCTGTCATAGAAACTGAACAAACGAAATCAAATTTTTGTATGGCAAATCATTTTATTTTTGGAGCGTATACTATCATCTTAACTTTTTATCTTGTTTTGTTGTTTTTTAATTTTTTTAATGCTTTTTAACATCAAATTTATTTCTGTTGTTTTTTTTTATCAAAAATTCTAGATTTTAATGAGCAAAGCTGTAGTTGGTAGGCATTTTTAACAGCCGTCTGTTGAAGCTATGCCACAACAGCCTCATATACACATATGTATATAACCTGTACAGTACATGTACAGTACCTACGAAGACAATGTACATGAGCCCGCAGCAAATTTATTAAAGTAATTTATATTGCTGGCAAAACTTCCGTGTCCCTCCCCGAACAATATTTTTTTTTGTTAACAAGCTTCATTACATTTACGCCTCCTTTTCTACATTTCAACACATGCATATGTATGTGTACAGTCTCTATACTAAGTATGTTACAAAAAATGTTAATTGAATAGACAAAAAAAAAACATTTATCTGTGATTCCATCTAACAACGTCGGTAAATTAACTACACTTAACAGTTCAAGCAACTTTGTATCAAACAAAATAGAGTCAATCTCTTTCTGCATTAAATTAATTACCTCTACAAACACAGCAGAAACAGCACGAAATAAGCGCTGTTGCAAATCCAACACAAAAACAAGAACAGCGAGCTATTTGCTAATGACACACGCGCAACCAAAGTATAATTCACACAAAACGGGGGGACCACGCTGTGATTTTTCGTTATCTGGCTTGCAAAAGTGTCCATAAAGCATTTTTTGTTGCTGTTGTTTGCCTGTTATCTAAATAAACAAATCGATAATAAAATGTTCATGAACTCTAAAGTGTTATCGGCTTTTTATATAAAGAGTTGTTGTGACGTTATCAACTGACTGAAAGGGGCCAATCATTGCAACGCAATATCTCCTTTTATGGAACTTTAGGAAATGTGGGTGAAATAATCAACAGGCGATAAGTAGATATATAGCACATGCTATATACATATATAGAAGTGCAATATAATTATTTATAGACATGCTTGGGTATTTATCTACGAAATTGAGTGCAAAAGCAATTTGTAATATTTTTTTTTATTTAATTTTTATTTCATCAAATTTAAGTTCAATGTTAACTTCGAGCACCTGATTAGAGCACTTAGAGCACTTGATTAGAGCAACGATATTGCTCACGTGTAGTATATGTGGGGACCTTTGTTTATAAAAAATATTTTTAACAAAGTGAAAATTGTAGAAACAGCGTTCTAACACTGCTCAAATGAAACTTAATGACTTCAAGAGGCTAACCCATACTTTATACTCGTATACTATATAATAAAGAATATGACAAGCTCACTGAGTACTGACGAGTCGTTTTCATACTTTCTCGCACCATCAATAAACTATTAAGTCAAAAATATTTCATCCGTAAATTACGACATATCACACCAGTTATTTATGCTTAATGCTGCATATGTACATATGCATATTGCAATAAATAAGAGTTAATCATAATGTGTAAACTTAAGGACTTCAAGAGGCTAATCCATACTTTATATACTCTATAGTAAAGAATATGACAAACTCACTGAGTACTGACGCGTTGCTTTCATACTTTCTCGGGCCATCAATAAACTATTAAGTCAAAAATATTTCATCCGTAAATTACGACATATCACACCAGTTATTTATGCTTAATGCTGCATATGTACATATGCATATTGCAATAAATAAGAGTTAATCACAATGTGTAAGTATTCATCACTTAAACTATAACCTCAATCATAAAATTTCGCACTACAACCAATGTAAATATTTATCCCTGCAGCCTGGTGAATTCATAAATTTACAATCACAGCCCAAACAGCGCAAGAGTAATGCAATGTGAAAATGAGGTCAACCAAATGGTACAGCGACAGCGAGCAACAAAAGTAACGAAGAACAACGAAAACGAAGGCAATTATTTGTTGCAGTAGCTGCTTGCAGCATTTCGAATGACGTCAGCAAAAGTACAGCACTGAATTGAAAGCGAAATCAATAGTTGCAGGTGTGTGTGTGTGACGCTTATAGGTAAGTAAGGGTCTATGTGAGAGCTGAGCTTATGAAGAATAGTGATATGTATGTATGTACATATGTACATATATTTCAATTTCACTGAAACCTTTTTGTGATAAAATGTTCAAATAAAAATAGTAAAAGTGAAGAAAACGATATTAAAAAAAAAATAAAATATAAAAAAAAACAAATTTGTATGAAAAATGTAAAAAAAGTCATAAAAAATCTATAAAAATGTTTAAAGTTTAAAAAAATATGTATAAAAACACATATGTAAATTTGTAATTGTAATGAAAATTTAAAAAAAAAAAACAAATTAAAAAAAAATTATTTACAAGAAATTTTTTTTAATTAAAATTTTGTTTTTGTTTATTATGAGAAAATTATTTTTTTGACATTTTTGGTACTTGTAAAAAACAATAAGTCGAAAAACCTAAATCAAAAAATTAAAAAAACAAATAAAAATTTGTAAAAAAAAATTTAAAAGATTTAAAAATTATTTTTTGTTGTAAAAAAAAATTCAAACAAACATGTTTTGCAATAAACAAAATGAAGAAAACATAATACAAACAAAAAATCAATAAAACAATTATGAGAAATATTTATTGTTAAGTATTAATAGTAGTATTAATAAGTAAGCATATAAAAACCAAATATTTTTTTATAAAAAAAATTTAAAATAAAAATTTTTGGAATAAAAATTTGAAACAAATACATATGTTTTTGAAGTTTATAAAATATAATAGGCCAACATAACCACTTTAGTCTATAGAAAAGTAAAGCATAAACTTTTTTTAATAAAAAAAGTCTAACAAATATAATTTGTATCGAAAAAATAAATAAAGAAATCGATTTGTTATAAAAAACTTAAAAAAAGTATAATATTATTTTGTATTTTGGATATGTAAAAAAAAAATATTTTTTTGTTATCAAACAAAGCGAAATTTTTTTTTCTAAAAATATTTACATTTTTACCGTAACAAAATTTGGTTTTAAAAATATTTTTTCTGTAATAAAATATTTTTTTATAAAAAAAAATGTCAACAATTTTTTTAATAAAAAGCGTAAAAAACTATTTTTTTTGAAGTTCGGTTTTCCAAACACAAAACATTTTTTTTGTCTCGAGATTTCTTAGAGCAACATATTTCTCTCCCAAAAAAAATCAATACTTGCAAATGAAATTAATGAAAAATCACAATCGTGAAACATTTTTGCACAAATGATTGCCTTTTTCGAACTACAACTACAACAATACGCCAGCATGCGAGCGGCAAATGGCAAATTTCCAGCAAACTGGCGCCACACAGCTCACATATGACAAACGAGTACATATGCTTGTATGTGTTAGTGCGGCCCGCATGTTTCCTATCAGCCACAGTTGCACTGCACAAATGCCAACACAGGCAACTTGCCACTTTTTAAATGCATCACAATAGCAATAGCAACAACCACGAGCCGTAAATTGCGGTTTGTGTATTTAACTCAATTGCCTACAGCGCTCAAGAATTGGGTCAATGTACGCTTACTGCCTCTGATGCCTGCTGCCTGCTGCCAGCAGTAGTCGACGTGGTCGGTAGTCAACAGTCAGCAGCAGGCAGCTCATTGTAATTTTTCGCACTCACTCCTCCCACTTTCCATATGCAAAGCTCAATATTTGCATTTCTGCAAACACTTGGCTGCATAGTGATTTTCCTTTCTTACAGCATGCATATGCATATGAATGCGAGTGTGTGTGTGTGTTGCTATTGTGTGCGGTGAAAGAACGTGAAAGTCTAAAGGAAAATGAATTTACACGCACACACACACACATGCAAATGTACGCCAATCAGCTCAAGAATGTGTAAATAGCGAAAACGTGATATTTGCTTCCAAAGCTGCTGTGCGCTTTATTTCACTATTCCTATTTGTTTTTACTGTTTTAAAGCACTTTTCTGTCTTTTTTCCATGCTGTCGACAAATATTTGCAATATTATGGAAAAGCAATTGCAATCTGTGCATACAAGGCAGCAACCAAATATTGGCTCACCTCCACATTGGCATACTCGGCGCAGTTTATCTGTGTCACGCGTTTGTGTGTGTGTGTGAGTGTTGGTGTGTAGTAATTGCAAATGCAAATATTAAGTGTTTTTGCAAAATATCGTAGAGGAAAGCGCTTAAGTGCACACAATTGGCTGCGGCAGCCCTAGCAGTGTCACTTTGCTACTCACTAAGTGCTAGTTCTAGTTTTGGTGTAAATCGTAGCAGAATTGCATAGTCATAAGAATTCAAGCCTTAATTTGCTTAAAAGCATAAATTAAATATTTTCTAAGCTGCTTATGTTACAATGACTTAAGAGAATCTAAGAAAGCATAGCATAATAATATATAGCATAACATGGCAAAACAAAACAACAGACCATAACATAACATAACGTAACATGACATGCTAATTTCTATATTACAATATTTTTTTTATAAAAAACACCTGACGTAAGGACCATACCTTAACATAACATAGCAAAACATAGCATACCATAACTTAGCGTAACATAAAATGCATAGCATATTAAAATTTTAAGTTTTATTTTTGTTGGATTTTAAATAACTGAACATACAGAACATATCCTAACATAAAATCGCATAACGTAACATAACATAACCTAACTTAACATGACATACCAAATTTATAAGTTTTAATTTTTTTAATTTAAAAACAATACTTTTCGGAATAAACAAAATAAAAAAAAATGTAATACAATATTTTTTTTTTTCAGTTATGAAAATGTAGAAAATAATGCTTTTAATGAAAATATACAAAAAATATTCTTTGGAATAAAATATGTAAAAATATTAAAAAAAAAGTATTTTATTCGAAAAACATACTTTTTGAAATAAAATAAATTTAAAAAAATATTATTTTCGAATTAATACTTAAAAAGCACATTTTTTGGAATAAAATAAATTTTTAAAAAATATTTTTTTCGAATAAAATACTTAAAAACATATTTTTTGGAATAAAATTACTGTTTAAAAAATATTTTTTTCGAATAAAATACTTTTTTCAATATTTTTTTAAATAAATCCTTTTTAATAAAATAAAATTTATTTATTAAAAAAAAGTGTAAGAAATATGTTTTATAACAAAAACATGAAAACAAAATATTTTCTGTAACAAAGAACTTAAAAATAAAATATACTTTTTTTAAACAAAGAAATTTTTAATATTTCTAATTTTTTCCCTCTACGGCAAATTTAATAGAAAGTATTCTCCCTTTGTAATTAATTTCCACTTTGCTTGACCATATTTCACAAATATACAAATTTACATTTTTTTGGTTTTTTTTCAGAAGCAATTTGTTTGTTCAACAATATTTTTCTCCAGTTCTACACATACGACACTCATGGGTAAACACTCATATTTATCGGACAGCTTTGCGTTGAAAAATATGCGCGAAAACCCCAGCAGCCACATTGATTTCTTGGCTTTGGTGTGTGCGCTTGGCTTTGTGGTGCCGGAGGAGTCATCACTGCGCACTAAAAAAACAAACATATACATGTGTATGTATATTTACGCGTGTGATTCTTGGCAATCCACGGTCCGAAACGATTTGTGGCGTGCGTTTCGCACTTAATCCGTCAGCACATTCGTCATTAGCAGGCATTTTATCGATACAACAGCCGTTGCCATATCGCTTAAGTATTTATACAAATGTACACACATATGTATGTATGTACATATATGTATGTATGTATGTATATAAAAAAATATATACATATGTGCATATATTTGTGTTTTGCTAAGGCATTTAATTCAACCAAAGCTAATACATGTAGCTGTGGGTTGTAGGTTATGGGTTATATAAGTAGATATATACATATATGTATGTATATATGTATGTATATTACAGTGGCGGCTGTGAGACACTTTTTTCCATTAAGACTAATTTCTTTGATTTTTAATATGCTTTTAGAAATAAATTAGTTAAATTATTATGCAATGATTTGTGAATATTTAGTGTTTTTAGGCATTTCAAAATATTTATGAAAAAAATTTTGATTTGTGTTTTTGGTTATTTTCGGAAAGACAATTACATGAATACAGGAAATTCCGCAGTTTCTAGGTCTTTAAATTAATATAAAATAAAATATATATATATAGTATATGAATATGAATATGTAATGAGAAAATAAAAAAAAAATTAAAATTATTTTTTCAAAATTATTCAAAAAATATATATTTCAAATTTCATAAGCATTTTCTCTCTCCAAACACACGCAAAAGCTCGTAAATGCTCAAAGACACACCAAAATGCGTCAAAATATTAAAAATTTTATATATAAAATTATTCGAAAAATATATATTTCATAATTCCTATGCATAGCTTTCTCAGGCTCACTAAAAAGCTTAAAAATACTTAAAAAAAAAATGCTCAAAAACCCATCCAACCGCGTCATAACATTGAAAATTAAAAAAATTATTGCCTACATTCAGGCGCACAACCCATTTATAGCAACCATACTATTATAATAGCACAAAACCATCAAGGCGAATGCGCTGAAGGTTGCCAACGTATCGAACGCATGCGAAATCGAACACACGAAGGTTATTCGCCATTTAAATAACAGTATAACAAATGCAGATATGCATATACTATGAACACATACTAATACATATAAGTACATACATATATACAAGTATTTGTTTGAATGGAGGCAAACCTCAAGTTGAAAGCTTGAACGCACCTGCTTTGGTTATTTATTGATTGCCACTACAAAAAAGCGTGAGGTGAAAACGAGTGTTTTTTGTGCGCAAATCAGCCGGCAGCGTAAACCAATTTAAGGAGAAAAGAAGAAACAATAAAAAAAAAACTGAAAATATTAACAACAATTTTCAACACACCCACCTGCTTAGACACAACCAAAAAAAAAACAGAAACAAAAGCGCAAACATTGAAAGGTGCGAAAATAGTTTTTGGCAAAGCATATGTGTGGATGTGTATATGTATGTATGTGTATAGTTGTTGGTGGCTTTTAATAATGAGTAACAGCTGTGGCTGCCTTCGATATTTTTTTTTATTGTTGAAAAAAGTTTATAGATTAGGAGTAATTGAGTTAAGTAGATGCTTCGCAAGCACACTGGCATTCAAATATACAACTATGGGCAAAAAATACTAAGACTTTCTCGAGAATTTTAAAATTTTTAATTTACTCTTCAAGATCTATGTCATCCTCCTCAAAGTAATAATTATTTTGATGTGACATTTAGCACAGACGTCACTGACAGCCACACCAACCTAGAAAAAAAAAATTTCGACGAATGGGTCTTCGCATGAAATTTAAATTAAGAAAGTCTTACTATTTTTTGCCCACAGTGGTATATACATGAAATTCACAACTATTATTTTCATTCCAGCTGTAAGAATTAATTCTGTTAATAAATAAAAAAATAATAAATTAATATGAATATTCAAGCAAAAAATAACAAAAAATTATGAAAATTCAAAGAAAAAATAATAATATTATAAAAGTTCAAAAAAAAAACAGAAAATATATATGACAATATTTTTTATTTAAAATTAATATTATTTCTGCTTAAACTTAATTTTACAACATCATACCTTTTGTGTTGCATACATTTACATAATATTATATCACCTAGACGCCTAGACAGCCAAAGGGGTCAATGTATGGCGGCGCATTCGTGCATTGCGTGTTGCAATCAATAAATGCAGTTCGCTTTTAAACGTTTTCTTTTAAACCGTATTTATTTAATATTTCATTTTTATTTATTTATTTTTCTGTTTTCGTTTATTTTGTATTTTTTTATTTACAATCCACCACTTAGGCAACATTTATGCCATAAATTAAGTGTGGCAAATGCATATTTCGTTTTTAAAGGTGGCTTTAACACATAACTGGACACGCTATTTTACAACAACGCGCAAAATGGCCAACAACAAGCGTGGCGTGGCTAACTTCAAGTGCATATATGTATGTATACAACAAACAAGCGTCTATTATTAGTGCAAAAAACTAAACAACAACAGCTAAAGCCAAGATGAAGAGTTTGGTGTTGGATTAGTAGCGTACAGCTGCATGTAAACATATACATGTATCTATATTTATATGTATTATGTTCATTATTATTATGTTTATATATGTATATTTTTAGCTATAGAAAAGCAAATTTTCTTTGCGACGAAAAACAGCAAGGTGCAAATATGAGAGGATAAGTAATACACTTCTGCACATAAATACATACATACATATACATACATATGTAGCTTTATCATATGTATGTATTTTCTTGCAATTGTTTGCTTCGGAAGATAAGGTGTATAAATATGTTTGTCTATAAATAACTGACTTTCGGTTCCGAAATAGAAGCTATACAATTTATGAAGACAGAAAAAGAAATTTATTTATTTATTGCGTACTTTTGAAGACGTCAAATTTGCGTGTTAAACTGAAAACTGAAGCAACAATAGCAGCGATAAAGAGATGTCCATAAATTTAAAATTTCGATTGCGTTTTTGCAAATTTTTGCTGTTTAATAACAATAAAAATAAATCGTATATTTTTAACTTATTTTTTGTTTTAAATTCTTTTATTAAATGATTTTATTTTTTAATACTGTTCTTTGAAGAATTATTTTTTGTCACTATAACTATATATGTTATTATTAAAACTATAATTTATAAAATTAAAAAAAATTAAAAAAAACGGCTTCAACAATTCTTAAACTATTTTTTTAAAACAAAAAGTATTTCTTTAGTTTAATTAATATTTTTTCTTGTTTAAACTAATCTGAAATCTTTTCTTTTTTTAATCTGCTTTTTTCTAAGGTAAAAGTTGTTTTTTTAGAATTTTGAAAATAATTGAAATGTAATAAAACTTAGTTTTTTTTTAACAAAAATGCTGAATAAATTTTGTTTATCAAAATAAAATTTTTTTATATGTTTTCTTTTGTAGAAAAATGTTATAAATCGGCTTCAACAAATTCTTAAAATATTTTTTTAAAACAAAAAGTATTTTTTTAGTTCCATTTATATTTTTTCTTGCTTAAATTAATTAATTTTTTTTCTGATAAATATTTACAAATTTCTGTTTTTAAACATGTTAAAATTGTTTTTGGGCTTTAAATAATATTTGAAAAATGTTGAAATGTAATAATACTTTTTTTTCAACAAAAATATTGAATAAATTATATATTTTAAAACAATTTTTTTTTAATAAATCGTATATTTTTTACTTATAATATGTTTTTTTTTTATTTTTTTTTAATTATTTTATGTTTTGAATACTTCTTTTAAGAATTTTTTATCATTATTGCATTTTTTCTTTATACATTATCTTTTTATATGTTATTATTAAAATTATAATTTGTAAAATTCGAAAAATTTCTTTTTTAATTTATACTTTAAAAAATGTTTTAACTTCTACTTATTTACAAAAAAAAAAAACAATTTTACTTAAGCTTTTATATTGGTACAAGTGTTGTTTAAAAAACAATATTGGTTTTATGTTTTTAATGAAAATTATCACTTTTTATTATAATTTTATTTTTTCTTTATAATTTCGTTTTAATTAAAATGCGAATTTATATTTTATTTATGTACAATTTTTTATTAAACTACAATTTATATATGTAGTTGTTTTTTTTCTCGTTTTAGTTACATTAATACCGAATTTTTCATTTTTTATGTTTTTTACTAACAATCAGTTTACTGTGCCTTTAATTAAATATATCATTTTTATGTTTTTTGTCTTCATTTTTTTTATTAATATTATAATTTATAATATTATTTATGCATAATTTTTTATTTAAGTTTAAGTTTACTTGGAAAAAAAATGTATTATGTTTTTATTAAATATTATCATTTATTATTATTTCTTTAGTTTTTATAATTTTGTTTTAATTAAAATGCTAATTTATGATATTTTATATATAGTTTTCATTTAACTACAATTTATTTAATTTTTTTTATCTTCTTTTTAGTTAAAAAAGTTATACAATGTTTTTAAGTTTTTTTTACTAAAAGTCAGTTTACTGCGTTTTTGAACATATACATATGTATATTATTATTACTGTTGCAATTTTATTTTTCTAATATTACTATTTATTTTTTTAATAATTTTTATAAGTTCCTTTTTTACTATAATTTTAATTTATATTATTTTTATCTTTTTTAGTTTATTTTCTATTTTCAATTTCTTTATTTTTTTTAATTAATCCATTAATATTCTACTTTTCATATTTTTTTATAATTGCAGTTTTTCATTAATATTATAATTTATATTATTTTTTATATGTTTTAGTTTATTTTCCAGTTTTGCATTTCTTAAATTTTTTTAAATTAAATATTTTAATACTCTACTTTTTTATATGCTTATTTTTTAATATTACAATTTGTAATATTTTTTTATCTTTTTTAATATTTTTCTAAGATTTTTTCTTATTTTTTAAGATATTATTTTCTTTTCTTTTTGATATCGTGTTAAGTCCCACATATAATAAATTTCAATTATATTTATATAATTTATTAAATCTTTTCCTTTTTAATTGCAGTTAAAGCGAAAACGAATACTATCAAAACGAGATTATAAATTACAGTTACTGACAGCGCAGAGTGGTCACTCTAAATGTTATCGTGCGAAGCATTCGTGCCAACATTCATACTGCCATACTTTATTGTAGTAATCTTCGCATAGAAAGCTATAAAAATCGTCATATATCTTTATGATCACTAAAATTTACCGCCATATTTCATATTTTAATATTTTTCTTCGCCCGTTTTTTGTCAGCAGTGACTCAATGACTTAAAAAAGAGGTGTTGCTGGTGTGAACGCACCTTAAACGAAACGAAATAGTTAGCTTCTTGCGCTGATAGGCGTTTGAGTGCTGTTTTGCACGCAGCCTCTCCAACTGGCAACAATAACAAAAACACCAAAGCAGTCTAGTAAACTTTCTTTCACAACAGAAACAAAAAATTAAAATTGTATGTGTGTGTAAATGTAAATGTGATGAAGTCAATCACGTAGTTGGACTTTCGCATAATTTTAGAAATTTGTTTAAAAGCTCTTGACACTTTGACGACTGGCTGTAAAGCACATTTAGAGGTATCTATTCACTTTCTAAAATTTTTTATCTAAACTGTGGCAAAATGGCAAAAAGTACAAAAACAAAAACGCTTATTTTGTATGAGATTGGGTGTATGCGAGATGGTGGTGAATGCAAGAAATGTTGTAAAGATTTGCATGTGAGCAACAAAAGCTTTATTGTGACACTTTCAAAAAGCGAAATGAAAAAATATACAGAGAAATAAAGCAGTTAAGAAATGAAAACAAAAATCGAAAAATAAATTAAATCAATTTCGTATTGGTAAGCCTAGTTAACTGTCTTTAATTTGTTTTGACTTTTGCCGCAGCCGCCAACCCCTGTTTACACTAAAAGTAGAGTGAATTAGTCAACCTTGAGTCCAAATCTATTCACGTTTTGTTTGCTCAAATCGATTTTAGTTCGTTGCTCTGCTATCTCGCCGCAGCACAGCGTCTTTTCAGCCTTCAATGTTACAGTATATGGGTCTCTGCTTTAAAATCAGCCTAAGTCAAGGTTAACAAATGTATTTCATTCAATTTGGTCTATGACGCTGTCTGTCTGCTTTGCGCATGGCTTTGTTTCTTCTTCGCGCATATTTTTTGGAATTTTTTGCTTCGTTCAAGTATTTGGGTGATTATTTTGTGTACAACGCAGACTTGTTTGATTGATTGTTGGATTAAACGCCAAATTTGTTAAAACCAAATGAACAGCTATGTCTGTAATTACGGTGGCGTCTGTTGGCAACAGCAGGTGGCGCTAAGGGCAATTTTTGCTAATTAAAAATTGTTTTTCCACTTGCTTGTTGTAACTAAAGTGATAAATATTAATTGAAAGACTGGTAACGGTATGAAAAATTGGTATTGAATAGGCGTTAATTTTGAGCAATTAAAACACACGTTATGCTGGAGTGTTTTTTTGGAGTTAAATAGTGTTGAAAGATTAGTTACATAACTATGATATAATGAAGAAAAGTGGTAACTACTAGATGTGCAATAATTTTGTTGCCATAGAAACTGAGAAAAATAGAGTAAATGATATTTTACCTAAAATAAAATAAATATTAATTTTTGTATAAAGAACTCGTACAAATATGTGAAAAATTTGTACGAGAAGTCTGAATGTTGAAGACAGTTACACATTTCTTTCTTTGATACTTTTGTTTTTGTGTATAAACTCATTAAAAATCTGCTTTGCAGAAAAATATTGAAAAAAATTTAAAGTTGGAGAAAATTTACTTAAAAAATTAAAAACAAAAATGGTTGAAAATCTGCTTTGATGAAATATTTTGAAAAAAACCTGTTGGAAAAGATTTTTCACAAAAAATTTGGAGAACATTTATCCGAAATTTTTTCGTAAATTTTAATTAAAATACTTTTTTATTAACGATATTAAGGACATTTTTGCTTTTTTGAAATTTTCAAATTCAAAATATTTTTTTAAGTTCTTAAAATGCAAAATTGTTTTTGAAGTTATCAAAATTAAAAACTTTTTTTTGAAGTATTCAGAATTCACAACTTTCCTTTTCAAGTTTTCTAAATTCAAATTAATTTTTGGAAGTTCTCAAAATTCACAATTTTTTTTGTTTTAAGTTTTCAAATTCTGAACTTTTTTTGAAATTTTCTATACTTAAAATAAAAAATTTATTTTTTTTCAGTCAAAGTTCAGTTCACATTTTTTTCTAAGTTTTCAAAATTCAAAATTTGTTTTTGAAGTTTTCAAAATTCAAACTAATTTTTGGAATTTCTCAAAATTCAAAACTTTTCCTTTGAAATTTTCTATAATGAAAACTCTTTTTTTAAAAATTTTTCAAAACTAAAAAACTTGGCTTTGAAGTTTTAAAAACTCGAAACCTTTTTTGATGTTTTCAAAACTCAAAATTGATTTAATTTGAAAATTTCAAAATTAAATTTTTTTTCAGTCAATTTCAGTCACATTTTTTCGAAGTTTTCAAAACTCAAAATTTGTTTTTGAAGTTTTCAAAATTCAAAATATTTTTTGAAAGTGCTCAAAATTCAAAAATTCTTCGAAATTTTCAAAATCCAAAATTTTTTTTGTTTGAAGTTCTTATGTTTAAAACTTTTTTTTGAAGTTTTCCATAGTCTTTTTTTAAGTTTTCAAAATTCAAAACTTTTTTGATGTTTTCAAAACTCAAAATTGATTTAATTTGAAAATTTAAATTTTTTTTGAATCTTTCAAAATTAAAAAACTTGTTTTGAAGTTTTTAAATTCAAAAAAAAAAAATAATAATAACTTTTCTCAGCTAAAGTTCAAACTGTACACAAAACGAGAAAAATACCGTAAATATGTATATCTTTTTACATTTTTGTTTTTTATGCAAAAACTCGTAAAAAATTTAAGCTTCATGCACAGCAATTTTACAGCTACTCAATGGCATATAAATTAATTAAAATTTTTAATGAGCGCCAATGGCTTCCTCAGCAAGAATTTCAACACTTCCTCTGTGTAATTGTATTTATTTGAGCACATGAGAGGCTGCACGTACACACATACATACATTAAAATATACAAACACATGCATGTGAGTCTGCCTACTTAAATGTTAAGATTTAAACAAATTACTATTAAATTACAAACAAATGCCATTGTCTGCCAAAAGACAATGCACAAACAATTAATTTCGTGCTCATATCAGGAGACAGCAAAGTGGAAAGGGCACACATGTCTTCAGCCGAAAACAATGTCAAATTGCTGCAATGCAAATTCGCTGATTCGAAGATACAATGAGCACTGTTACAACGGCAAATCAAATATGCGGTTAGTTTTCTAAAAACTATTCTCCAAAAAAAAGTATCATAAAGCAACCAAAACACACTCATGCTGTTGGAAGACAAGGCAAAACTGACTAGAAGAAAAGTGTACGAAAAAATCTGTGCGAAGAAATCTCATTTTGCTTGAATTGAATATTTAATTTCTTATTGTTGTTGGCATTAGTGCCGAGGTAGTCGTCATTGTTGGGTTGTTGAGGCCCAAAGCCGCCGCTAGCTTTGACGTTTGAACCCCAACTGTGTCGGGCGAAGTGAAAATACGAGTGTACGAGCGTGTGTGCGCAAGCGACCAAACGAGCAAAAATCGCAAACAACTAAATTAGCAACGAAGAGTTGGAAGAAATCTTCTGCTTTTTATACACAATCTACAGACTTCTTATGTGCTATTTTGCCTTTCTTTCATTTCTTCATTTTTTGCCATTTGTGTTGGGGCTGCCTTTAAATGCTTTCGCATTTTTCGATGTGTAAATTGCGGCGTTAAAGCTGTTGCTTGAGTTGCTGGCGTCCACATGCATGCCTGATGACTCTGCGGACTGGGACCGAGGCATACGACGCTATTTATTCAATTAGAAAAGATTCTGTGGCTGCAGACCTGACTGGAAGCAGCTGAAATGCCATAGTTGTCCGGTTTTTATACGTTTGAAATTACGAAAGGAATATAGCACAAAAAGGCATAAATGTGTGTGTTCATACACACGCGTATACGAGAGTGAATCACATGGTCAATTAATGGTTAAATTAAGGGAGAGCGTTGATTTAAATAAAGAAGTTAGGAATGTTTAAGAAATGTTGTCAGTAATTGTTTATTGCTTTATTAGTATTAAGTGTGGATTGTTTGCCAAAATTTGGCGATTGGCAAAACGAACAACAAACTGGCATAAATCAAACACTAGTTTGATAAAGAATCCTTCACTGTCTTCGCGTTAAGTTCAAATAAATAACATGGAATTTTTATTGCAAGAGAGCAGAACTCAAACATAGAGTATGAAAAATGGCGAATCGAAGAATCAACTGGCATAAATCATATAGAGTTGGAATAGAAAGCGGTTATAATACTTTGACACTATTTTCCTTTAATGAAATAACAGAAAAATGTAGAGTTTCTATTGCAAGAGACCAGTACTCAAATGAGAATGAGGGCTGGTGAATCAAACAAACAACTGGTATAAATGAAAAAGTGTTGAAGTACAAAGAGCTTGTACTACTTTGGTAAAGTATCCTCGAATCTTTTATATCCAGTTCAACAAGATAACTGTTATTTTCATTATATGAGAGCAGTACTCAAATGTAGAGTATGAAAATTGGCGAATCGAACAAACAACTGGCAGAAATCATATAGAGTTGGAATAGAAAGCGATTATTCTACTTGAATGAATGTATGCTTGTATTAGTTTCAATTAGATAGCAAAACCTTTTGATTACAAGAGAGCAGAGAGAAGAATGCAGAGAGCGAGAAGAGGCGAATCGATCAAAAACTGGTATACATAAAATATGGAATTATAAGCTGAAAATATTGGCATAAAAAGTGATTGATAATGTTTGCTTACACTCTTTTTTATTGAATTACAAAGCAGTACAGCTCAAATATATTGAGCAGAGAGTTGGTGAATCGAACAAACAACTGGCATAAACGCATTTTGCTTACAAGAGCAAATAGAGTTAGAATAAATGAAGATTATAGAGCTCTCCTCACAACTTCTTGTACTCAATTCAACTGGATAACTTGTTTGCTACATTCACAGCAATTTGAGACAAGAGAGGCGAGCTCAAACAGAGCGACTAAATTGGCGCATCAATGGTAAATGATCATCAAAATCATATGCTTTTTAATTACTGATATTTTTTAAATTTTTTTAAATCTTTTTTTTATTAAACATTTTCACTTTTTTCCACAATTTCCCGCACTTGCAATTTGCATTTGGTTTCACACTTTTCACGCGCCCGTCAATTGGCAATTTCGTTGTGAAATGGCAAATTAGAGAGGGAGCGATAAAAGTGAAACAAGGAAAGTGTGCGCATAAATTGCCAATTACGAGTGACTTACTAACTAAACAAACAGTTAGCAAATTAACTAGTTGACTGCCTTACTGGCTTACTGTCGGCGCCGACAGCGCGGATGGATGCATGAATGACGGACCAACTGATTGGCCGCAGACAAGGCGCTGAAATGTATGTTTGTTGTTATTTGCAGAAAATTCGCGGTATAAGGAGTCACGATTTACGCTAACACAAATACATATATGCATTAAGTGATTTGCGTTTGTGTGCGCTAAGCTGCACTACAACAACAACAGCAACTGCAAATGCAATTTACGCAACGGGATTAGCTGCTAAAGCGTGAAAACAACATAATTGGTTTTTTATTCGAAAAAAATGTGGATTAACATTTACTTAGCCATGTACCGTTATAGCAGCGGCATGTGCAAGTAATCAGGGGAATGTGAAATTTTTCATTTTGCAATTGCAGCAGCGGGCTACACTAGGAAGTAGTGAGTAACTGAGCGCATTGTGGCGTATTGAAAATGAAAACTACAACAGCAACAACAAAAAAGGTTAATTGAATGCTGTTGGAACTATTTTAAAAATATGTAATCAAAAAATAATTTTTTGAAACTTGTTTGATTTTTTAGGTCAAAAATATTTGGCACTATTATAATGTCTGTAACTGTATTAATAAAAATTACTAACCTGAATAAACATGTGTGCATATCTAAATATATGTATATATCTTCTTCTTTTTATACTCTTGCAAAAAAAAGTCCACTGACAAAAAAACAAATTGTGGCACTATTATGTTGTTTGAAACTGTATTAATAAAAATTTTAACATAAATATAAACACATATCGCTTCTTCTTTTTATTCTTTAGCAGAAAAAGTCTTTTAAGACAAAAAAGAATGTGGCACTATTATTTTGTCTGTAACTGTATTACAAAAAATTCCAACCCGCAGTATAAATATATGAATATTTGATCATATATTCTTTTTAATTTTTTGTAGAAAAAGTCTTTTAAGGCAAAAAAATACGCGGCACTATTATAATGTCTGTAACTGTATTATTAAAAATTGTAACATAAATATATGCATATTGAAACATATCTCTTCTTCTTCTTATTCATTTGTACAAAAAGTCTATAAGACAAAAAAATATCTGGCACTATTATAATGTCTGTAACTGTATTAATAAAAATTGCAACCTTGTGCGTAAATGTATAAACATACCTACATATTTACCTTCTCCTTTTTATACTTTTGTAGAAAAAGTTGTATAAATCATTTTCTAACAGTAAATATTTGCGTCGAAAGAATTCCTTTGTAGGCATTACCATAAACATATTCGCCATCTCTATAATAAGTGTCTCAAATGTACACATACATTTATGCACTTTCATATGATCTGTCGGCTTTTCGAAAAAATCCAAACAATAATAAGAAATCTAATAGCGGCAAGTGTAGTAATTTCAAACCCTGTGCAGTCGCTGTGAAAACGAACAATGAAAATATACGCGCAAAAAATAGGAAATACAAAACGCACTCGGCAATAGAAAAAACACGACTAACTGACAGTCTATACTTTTACAAATATAACAAAAAAATACTTATTTACATTCTAATGTGTATGTAATAGACAGCTGCTTCAGTGCTCTGTAGGAAAGTCACGGCGTGCTGACATTGCGCTCAAACAACTGAAGATTGCTGGATAGTGTTGCCACATAAATTTATAAAATAAAAAATAAAATAAAATAAAATGAAAAAAAAAAGTAAAAAAAAACAAAAATAACAAAAAAAATGATGTTCAAAAGATTCCATACATGAACTTGATTTTGTGCGTTTAGTTTGTATGGCAGCTCCATGCAATAGTCGTCCGATTTCAACAATTTTTTCGAAGATTATACGATTTCCTTGAGCAATAAACCATGCAAAATTTTATGAATATATCTCGTCAAATAAAAAAATTCTCCATACAAAGACTTGATTTTGATCACTCGGTTTGTATGGCAGCTATATGCTATAATGGTCCGATCTGAAAAATTTCTTCTGAAATTATACCGTTACTTTCAATAAAAATTCTTACCAAATTTCGTCAAAATATCTCATCAAATAAAAAAGTTTTGCTCACAAAGACTTGATTTTGAGGGCTCAATTTGTATAGGAGCTATATGCCAAAGTGCTGCGATCTCAACAATTTTTTCAGAGATTACACCACTACTTAAAATATTAATCCGTGACAAATTCTGTGAAGATAGCACGTTAGATAAAAAATTTTTCCATACAAGGACTGGATTTTGATGGATCAGTTCATTTTCAGTGTTGTCAGTCTATTTGAATTGTCGGCAAAATGTATTTGATTCGATGATTTGTTTTTTACATTTGCAGCCGAAAAAAATTTCCAAAACAATTATTTATTTTACAATAATCACTTCTTTATTGTTATTTTTGTACAAAAAGCAGGCAAAAAAGTGACATGGAGCTGAATTTTCTGAAGTCAAAAATTTTCTGAAGCAAAAAAATTTCTTCGCAAGTTTTTCCTACAGGGCCTTAGAATTACAGAAAATATATTTATATTAAGAGCATATTTACATACACATAAACATATTTCAGCGTAGTAAATGTGAGCAGCTCTTCAATTAGTAAAATTACTTTTTATTATAAGCAACAACAACAACACTTACATATATACTAATATGATATTTGATATCATTTTATGCAACCCAATCACTGGCGACAAGAGTAACAAAAAACAAAAACTATAGAAATATTATATACTCAAAGCAATTTATTGTTAACTGAGACAGCCTTCTGTTTCTAAATTAATTACTTCATCTTGTTTGGCTGCGGCTGTTTTGTGACTGCTCGCCGCTCAAGGCCGTTGTTTAACGTGACTTTTTCAAGCGCTTCACTGTTGTCTTTGTATGTGTGCTTTTCGAGTGGCAGCTATTTAATTACACTGTGACATTTTTAGGCAAAAGCGCCGATCGAGTTGACAATCAAAATTGGTGCACATGGTCACCGGTCGCGCAATTTGTTGTTTGCACACCCTCAACGGTGCGGCTTGTGCGCCGTCAAAGTCGCGTTCTACGCGTTGGCTTATTTGTGTGGCATTTTTCGTGCGGTATTTACTTCAATTAAGCAACAATGCATTGAATTTGCAAAAATAACAAAAAAAAAAAATCACTTCTCAACTTCTCGGCCGCACACAATGGCGCTGCCGCGGCTGCGCGCATGCGTCGCCGTTGGCAGCGTCAAACAGCGAATGGACGCCATAGCGTAGTGGCAAAAGAATGTGTAAGCACAAGTGGGTTAAGGTGTCGCGGCGCAGAATGAACAGTGGCCGTATTGAGACCACCAGCGCGGCAACAAAGCGGCAAATCGGCTTAAATGGTATTATCAGCGCGCATTTTCTAATTGTGATTTCTTATTCAGGTCTTTGCTTAATTATGATTTTAGCGAAATTTCGACTTTGGCACGCTCCACAAATAGCTATTTATAGACATACATATATTTTATCTAAGCGTCAAAGCGCGTGCATAGACCAACCAGAGCCCGCTTGAGGCGCGCGTGTGATGCACACATTTGACGCCTTAGAATGGCGTGTCTACTTGGACACTTAGCGTTGACACTCGGCCGGCGTGTAGATAACAACAAAATAAATGCACAAATGTCCAAGCGTTATGGCCTTGAGGCCTTGAGTATGAAGGTGACCGCTCAGCCCGTTATTTAAAACTTTCGTCGTTTAATGCGCACTGTGAAAATAGTTGTCTAAGCACAAGCGCGCTCAAGCACAAGCAAACATTTCGGTTAGTAATACCATATACGCTCATACGCGCGCCTTAGTCGCGTTTTAGGCGCGAGTGCCATTGAACTTTGGTTTTCTGTGGCGACGCATATCGCTTTGACAGTTATTAATTAGGCTGTCGCAGAAGTCGATTTGAAATGTCCCTTGAGTAAACACATAAGACAGCGTAATCGCTGGCAACACACAGCGCAAAGCCCACTGACTTTCGCAGCACATCAATTATTTCAGCACACAACTGCGCCTATCAGCTTAATTACATATAACTATGTGCATATGTGCATATATGTATATT
>NC_052500.1:26355370-26449670 GCF_016617805.1 Bactrocera tryoni
TTCGCATCTAATTCGATGTGTGAGCAAGAGCAGGTCAGGTCACGTGTGTTTAGTCAAACAATACGGTTAGAAATAGCAAAGTAATTTGGAAAATTTAACACAATTTTTAGTTGAGGTTCTGCCAGAATTGATGTTGTTCTTCGAAGAGATCTCTAGTTTCAGTTTATGAAACAAAACAAAAAGTTTCGTTCGAGAAAATGTTAGAAATACTATACTACATATATATTTCATAGTCTGAACAGATTTTTTTATCGATATTCTTTAAGAACTTATTTTGTTCTTCGGAGAGGTAAAGGAAATTTAATTTGCGAATAATGAAAACAATAGAGAAATTGTATTAGAACTATATATTTCAAAATTGAAACAAATTTTGGATCGAAGTTCTTCCATAATTAATGCTGTCTTCGAAGAGATCTATGGATTCAGTTATTGAACTGATTTAATTAGATTATTGATTAAAGCAATAGAGAAAGTGTTATAACTATATATTCCAAAGGCTAAATAGATTTTTCATAGTGGCTTTTCTAGAACCATCGTTGTTTTTTGAAGAAAACTTTGAATTCGATTTTGGTAATCGACAGAACAGTAGAACAATTGCTGAAGAACTATCTATATATTCCAGAGACTAAATTGATTTTTGATCCGTGTTCTTCCAAAAATCACGTCGTTCTTCAAAGAGGCCTTTAGATCCATTTTACGAAATTATTAAAGGAAAAGAGAAATTGTTAGAACTAATAAAACTACCATAAGATTTTGATTAGGATTATTCCAAAATTAGCTTTGTAAGTAGAGTAAAGCTTCGAAATATAGAAAGCAGTAGAGAAGTAGAACAGTAGATAATGAAATGGAAAAATTGTGTAAAGCTAATATACATATACCAATCTAAACTTAATTTCAGATAAAAATTATTACAAAATTTTGGAGTTCCAATTTTTAGAGTAACAACTAATCCATTTATTATTATTTTCTTGTAAATTTTCTTTTAGTAAAAGAGTTGGCTTGGATCTGCGAAATACTAACTAGTATCTCCGGGTGCCGGACCCAAAGTACGGCAGAGGTTTTAGATGGGCCTTTAGATGCCACACTGCCGATTGGTACTGAAAATCGTTACCCAGTTTACAGGGCGCTGATCGACGCATTGTATTGATCCGTTGTGCTTTTGAGCACCGTGGAGTTAAGCTGTCGCCAGCAGGATCCCACGTTAAACACTATCAGAGTTATCAGTACGTCTAGAATATTGTCCTAAAATTTTTAAGTTGATATGAGAAATAGTTTCGGAGATACAGACTTGAGAATTAGTGCGCTCAAAGCTAGCTGGCTAAGTGCTCGACTTTAAACGCGTTTCTCCAGATCTTCTTGAAATTTTACACAGGTCTTTGAAATACCATTCTAAAAGAGTTGGACGAAGGATTTTTCTTCGATTATAACTATTTGAAAAAAAATGTAGCGAAATTTTTATTTTTTTGTAAAAAATGTCTGCCAAAAATTCAATTTTTTTTCTAATAAAATATTTAATTTTTTATATACATATATATAATATTTGATTTTTTAAAGGTCTATTCATTCTAATGAAAAGGTATACTATAAGAACTCATACAGGCTGTCAATTGAATGCATAAAATACTCTTTTGAAGAGTTCATGTAAAAATATAGTATTTTATGTTGGAATCTTCGTTTAAAGTATAAGTATATGTACATATACATATGTATTTACTGAAAATTATGAATAAGTCTACTGATTTTCTATCCGCTGTCTATGCAGAATAATAAAACTGGCTAACTTTTCGGAGTACTGTAGTGATCAAGTGCTAAAATATTGGCGCAGCTGACTAAGTTGCTTACATTTCCGGCTGTCTATTACTTCTCGGGTTATTAATAACTATTTCAAAACTTTTTTACTACCAAACCTTTTCATTAACTATTCAAATTAAGTGTATTTCCCGCTCTGGAATGACCTAATCAATGCTGTAATTAATGCCTGCATTAAAGAACTCACTTCTAATAGGCAGCAACACAGGCACAACGTCTCACCAACGGTGAAATCATAGACCATGTCGCCACAAATGGCGTCATCCCGCTAGGGTGTGTTTATAGTATACCAACACACACATGTATATATACCTTCATAACTCACTATCCGCATATATTTATTACTTTATTACAAAATTTGCCATTCTCTCGAAGCATACCTACTTATACACTTATATTTGTATATGCAAGTGTATGCATATGACCTAATACAATATATTTTGCTGCTGCCGTGCCGCAAGACATCATTTCAAGCGCTTCACTTACAAACTCGTCTACAATTACACACTCGCCTAATCCATTCACTGTTGACCATTCTGTGCTGGGCCATGTTGCCATTATTTGGTTTCGAAATTTATGCTTGCTGCTTGTTGTTGTTGCTGTTGGTCATTAATAAAGCCGCCCATTAATAAGTTGTGTATATATATATATATATATATGTATATAATAAGTTGTGTATATATATATATATATATATATAGATACATGTGTTTGTGTGTGCCTATATGTTTGCCTTTGCGGGCAAATCAAACTAATTTACTTAATTTTCCTTCCAGTCTAATCCATGCCAATCAAAATATGCCAGCACACACGCACATGCGTTTATGTGCGTGCATGTGTGTGTATGTAATTATATCCTTACCGCAGCTAAAGGCTCAAACACTCGTGTCAAATTAATTTTTAATGAATCATATACGCCCACCAACGAGCCACCAGCTCATTGAAACTTTAGACGCCGCTCAGCAGCGAATTTCATTAGGGTAATTTATGTTTACAGTTGTATGTATGTGTGAATGTGTTGTGTGTGTGTATTGGTGTTATTTAAAGCTTCATTTTAATAACCCGCAAAAGCAAAGTTTTGTTTGAGTTGCCTACTTAATGAAATTTATGAGTTATTTATTGGTCATTGCATGTTTAGGCCGAGGATAGTTTGATTAGTCAGCCCTTACCACTTTCATACGAGTATTTGTCCCTGATATGTTTTTAATTGTGCTTTTTAAAGAGCTACTAGAAAGCTGAGCAAAATTTTTGTAGAATTAATGTATTTTTTACTAATAACCTAATGCAAGAGAAAGCTTAGGTATTCAAGAACCCAAAGCTAGACGAAAATAGGATGCTCTGAAGAGGGTGTTATTTGCATCTCATCGGTGATGGAATATCAATCGAGCAAATCTATACTTTAAACGAATATTCCAACATAAAATACTGTATTATTTATGATACGTTGTTTTCCATTTTAGGTGATGATATAATAGGTTGTCAAAAAAGTCTTGCGGTATTTTGGTTGGCGCTGAAAGCGCGTAGTTCTAATTTTATTCGTAGCATCGGGTCATGCTCTACCTTTTTGGAAAGCTCATTTCACGTGCTAACACGTGTTTGATTGATTGTCGTTTCTTTTAAGTCGTTCGTGAGTTATAGCGTCGCAAACATGGAACAAAATAAAGAGAAAATACGGCATATTTTACAGTACTACTACGTTAAAGGCAAAAATGCATCTCAAGCCGCCAATAAAATTTGTGCAGTTTATGAACCCGATACAGTTTCCATTTCCACCGCAAAACGATGGTTTCAACGTTTTTGTTCTGGTGTAGAGGTGGTCGAAGATGCGCCACGCTCCGGAAGGCCTGTCGTCGAAAATTGCGATAAAATCGCTAAATTGGTCGAAAGAGACCGGCATAGTAGCAGCCGTAGCATCGGTCAAGAGCTGGGCATGAGTCATCAAAAATTCATTTCAATTTCAATAAAAAAAAAATTCAATAAAAATGCCGCAAGACTTTTTTGACAAACCATTATTAAGTTAAATTTTTTTTCTCGAAATTTTGAGTCACCCAATACTTCAGTATAGCCGTAAAAAATATATCAAACATGTTTGCATTCACGCAAAAACTATATTACAACCAGTTGCCGCACCAAGTTTGGTAAAGTAATGGGAAATCAAACAGAAAAGGATGTGCAATTAATCGAAATTAAAACCTGAATGCATATGTTGCCGAAAATAACAGCACAGCAGGCAAAATTAAAGCAAACAAGCCGAATTAAAAACTCGAACAACAGCTTCAAAAAAGGTCAGATTAGACATATTAATAGCACATGTCTATATGTATGGCCATACGGGGGTAGAACCCAGTAGGAAATATTAAACTAGTATTTGTTGGTATATAAGCTATTTTACGCAATATAATACGCATAATAAGAAGTATATGCGAAAAATATATGACAAATTCGAAAACGTAGCAGAATGTGTGATATTCAGTATGTCAAATTCACTGACAGCTGTTAACAAACCTATGAAAGCGATTGTCTTTTATTATATTGCACTTTTAATAGCTATTTATGACAACAACAAATGGTTTAAATTGACAATTTGTTGCCATTTTGTATGCATTTCGCTTCACTGCAAACACTTATAACAAAATTGCAGTTTTATCAACTTTACTAGCTTTTTGTCAGTTAATTTGACGTAATAAAGACCCCGCATTATAGTATATATATTTTTTTAAGTTGGAATATTAAATAGTTATCACTGCAAAAGTTGTGGAAACACATAAGAAAACTTTGTAATATTGCCAGTATAGTTAACTTTTGTCATTTAAGCTAAATTTTTCGTCAGTCAATGTGACGTAATGAGAACCAGGCCTTATACTTCATTACATAATTAATTATATTTTATGTACTTTAAAGTTTTTTTTGATATCTAACATTGGCATATTTATTACTGGTAACTACTACATACAAATATTGTTAATTTAATTTAATTTCTCGTCATTAAATTTGACGTAATGAAAACCAGGCTTTATTGTGTATTTAATTTTTTTTTTCATACTCAGCATTATAATATTTAGCAGTGATAAGAAATACATAAAAATATTGCCAAATTCGCTAATTTCTTGTGTCAGTAATTTTGACATCCCGCTCACGGTGCCTTATATTTTATGTATTTAATTTTTTTTCATATCAAGATTGGCATATTTAGCGATGGCAAGAAACGCATAAAAATATTCCTACTTAAGCTGATTTTTTGTGTCAGTAATTTTGACATAATGTACAGGGCGCTTTATATTTTATATATTTTAAACGTTCTTTCATATCTAACATTAGCATATTTCGCAGTGATAATAAACGCATAAAAATATTGCCAATTTCGCTAATTTTTTGCGTCAGTAATTTTGACAAATGCAAACGCCGCGTTATAGTTTATGTATATTAAACTTTTTTCATATCTGGATTTGGCATATTTAGCAGAGGCAGGAAACGCATAAAAATATTGCAACTTAAGCTAATTTTTTGTGTCAGTAATTTTGACATAGAGCACACGACGCCTTATATTTAAGGTATTTTAAATATTTTTTTCATATCTAGCTTTGGCATATTTAGCAGTGGCAAAAAACGCATAAAAATATTGCAACTTAAGCTAATTTTTTGTGTCAGTAATTTTGACATAATGCAGACAACACTTTATATTATATGTATTTTATACGTTTTCTGAGAAATATTTAGCATTTAAATAAGTTTTGCTAACAGTTGAACTCTTTTTTATTTAATTTGTGTTTAATATGCACTTTAATAAATGACAATTTAATGCAAAAATTACTTTAAAATTAAAAAAATTAAAAATTTGTAACTGTCAAAAAACTATCTAAAAATTATAGAAATTTTTATAGTATAAATTTTTTTATCTATAAATATTTAAGCAGATATAAATAAACTTACTATTTGTTGACTATATAATTTACCCATTTTATAATTGTTGTGTAAATATTTTTGACACATCTTTCAAATCCATTTTTAAAATAAAATATTCGTCAATTTCATATTTTCCATAAAGAAATGTTTTTATAAAATATTTTTCTACAAAAAAGGAGTTCATTCTTACCAACTAAAACACAAAATTCATTGTAATATTCCATCTGGTTTCCATAGCACTCAATTGGTAAATATTTAAGCTCCAATTCGCGCAGCATGTGCCAATTCCGTTAATCAGCTGTCGTTGCGTCAACAACAGCTGACCAAAAGGAACATAGCACAAAAAGTGGCAGCACTGAATGGATTATTAATTTGAAATTGAGCGGTGCACGAGAAAAAAACAAAAAAGGAAAAAAAGCGAGCAAACGTTATGAATTGAGTCCCGCCGTGAAAAAACTGGCTATAAATTTTATATAAGCAGCTGGTTCCGGACAGCGTACGACATATAAATATATTATTGCGTGCTGAACATATAACTAAAGCAAAACGCTTGAAAAGAACAACAGCAACAATCATAAATGCTGTTTTTTCGATAAGGGTAAGCAGATGAAATGTGAAAAACACCTGACACGCTCTATGGGGCAATACTATATACGAGTAAGTGCAAATGTATATTCTATAGATACATATACTTATATAGTATATATGCTATAAATGTGTATATACATATATTATATAAGGTATATAAATTATATCCACATGCATGTTAGGTTAAATGTTGTTACTCGTCTACAACAAACACTCAGACAACTAATTAAATAGCCAATAGAATAAAATATGCACGAAAAAAATCATTCTACAAGGTTGAGAAAAAAAAACATTTAAAATAAATGAAGTAAACGGTTAAAAACAAATAAGTAAATAAAAATAAAATATGCGACAGTTGTGTGTTTAGCCGCCGGTAATGGGGACTTCGGGCTAATTGAGGGCACAACTCGTATTTGTGCAGCTGTTGTCACTTTGATGGCTTACAATAAACACTATCTATACCTTTTTCAAATTATCTAGGTATGTAGGTACTGTATATGTATACCTGGGTATTCAAATGAGTTGGTTGAGAGGGTAATTGCCGAGCACACACGCCCGCCACGCGTTTGCCGGCACGATAAGCCCAAACATATTGGTAATTTCTCCGCGTATTGATTCGTTGCCGAGTTTTCCTTTGCACAGATAAATGCTTATATGTATGTAGTATGTATGTGGGTGGTTAGGTACGTATTTGGGTCGCAGCAAACAATAAATAATATGTATAACAATAAATAATAAATACGAAATGGCATCACTATTACCATTGAAAATGGGCTAAGTGAACCCAATAAAATATGATAACTTATTGATTTTGTTGTTGAAGTTTATTGGTAGTGAAAAAATAGTAATATATGCTATATACCTATATCTGTTTGTGTTGTATTTATATAGTATACATCGCTGTATGTATAAAATATAGTTTAAAAGTAAGCTCTTCGCATGGGAAAGCCACACAACTAGGGACTTGCTGTCAAACTTTGCTTTTAGCGCGTAAAGCGCGAATTTATTGCCCGAAACTTTGGTCAAAGCACTGACATATTAGATTAAATTGGCCATATATTAGAGTAGGAAACTTAAAAGAATTTATATCATTATTATTACTAGCTCTAACAATGTTTAAAGGCAGTTTTCCAGTTTGTCAAATTCAATGACAGTTATAGTCAAAGTAATGAAAAAGGTTGTCATTTTATTTTGAATAGCAATTTATCTTAGAAACTAATATTTGAGGACAACAAGAGTGCTGGCTATCATTTATTACATTACTACCAGTATTTGTAATAAATATAAACAATTTTTAGTACGGCGAATTGAATTTAATTTTGTGTCAGTAAATTTGACATAATGAAACCAGCGTATTATAATTTGTAGACTATTTTTTATAAAATAAAATAAATTGTACATATTACAGTACAAAATTCTTTCATTCTTTTTATTTCTGGCTTCAATAATATTTGAGGAAACACTTTCATTAGTCAAATTTTTTGGCAATCGTAGTCAAACGAATGTGAAATTTGATATTATATTTCAAACATCAATTGAAAAGAACAATACGGGTTTGAACTTGACAGCTGGCTGACATTTGAACCTGTTTTCTCTTAGTTTTGAAACCCATGCAACGAAATTACAAACCGTCAATTTAACTAACATTTTCGTCAGTAAATTTGACCGCCTATTATATTTCATATATTTTCATCGCTTTAAGAGAAAATATTTCACACTATAGATTGATTAATTTTCTGCGAAAATGTGAAAACACTTACAACAAAATTGTAGAATTGAGAATTTAACTTTTTTGACATTAAATTTAAAGTAATGAAAGCCGAACATTATAATTTATATCTTTCAAATAAATTAAAAGAAAATATGTAATATTAAATTTCAGCTGTGAGTTGATAAATTTTTCGCGAAATCATGGCAACACATTCAAAAAAGTGTAATATTGTCAATTTAACATTTTTGTCAGTGATTTTGACGTAAAAGCATTATTTATTATATATTTTAAGCGTTTTGTGAGAAAATATTAAATATTATTAAATGTTTAATTTTTCGCGAAAATGTGGAAACACAATAAAATTATAGTATTGAACATTTAACTTTTTTGTCAGTGAATTTGTTGTAATGAATGAAAGCCGAACATTATAATTTATATCTTTCAAATAAATTAAAAGAAAATATTTAGTATTAAATTTCAGCTGTGAGTTAATAAATTTTTCGCGAAATTATGGCAACACATAGAAAAAACTTAATTTGTCCATTAAACATTTTTGTCAGTAAATTTGGCGTAATGCAAAGTGCGCATTTTTTTATATCTTTTAAGCGCTTTAAGAAAAATATTTTGCTTTATTATTTGAATTTCTTAAAATTGTGGAACTCGAAAATTTTGGTATTGTCAGTATACTTTTTTGTCAGCGAGTTTGACGTAATGAAAATTGAGCATTATATTTCATATGCTTTAAACGCAAATATTTACTATGCGAATTGCTGGAATTTGTAAAACACATTCAATGAAATTAAAGTTTGGACAATTTTAATAATTTGTGTGTCAGTAAATTTGACAAATTGATTACCACGCATTTTCTTTATGTTTTTAAATGTTTCAAAATGAATTATTTAGCATTTCAACAAATATTTTGGTCATATTGGACGATTTGGATAATTTAACTAATTTTTTTGTCAGTAAATTTGACAATATGAAAATCGTGTATTTTATTTATTAAACGTTTTAGTATGAAGTATTTAGGAATTCAAGAAATATTTGGCCAAATCGCTCTTTAATTATATTAGATTAGCTAATTGTTTAAATAAAAAATAAACTGTCAATATTTTTGACGCAGGCTTCTTAGTTTTTATATCAAAAAATATATGTATGTACGTATTTGAACCAAATTTTTCTCATATTCCTGTTGTTGTGCTTCAATTTAAAGAGAGGGCTAAAAGTTTTGCGTAAATTTTTGAAAAACATATGAATTGCCAAATTTTTTGACACATTCTATATCACTGTTATGTTGAAAATCATGTTCATCACTGCTTTGGAATCGCCACCAAACAACTAAAGAGCTAACAGTAAAATTTTTCGACTCAAAAATATGCTAAGGAACAGCTGAAAATAAAAATTTTATTTTTCGAGTTTTAGATCTAACTTTTTCTTACTGAACTAACTTAAAGACTAGCTATATTAGGCTATTCAAATCTAATAAATAATCATATTTAACAAATTATCAATATTATCACATTTAATATCTCATTTACAACGTGCTTAACAGACTTATGCAAGTCTGTAACAATCAACTCATTTGTGGGTCATTAATTAGTTACCTAAAAGCTCTGCTGTGCACATAGAATACAACAACAATAATTAATGTATTGGCTGCGGTGGTGTGGCGCAGCTTCAAGTAGGCAATAAATTCAGCAAAATTAATTAATGAGGCGTCTGTGAGATGCATAACTAACAACAACATAAATATATATGTATATATATATAACTATGAGTGCTTATATACATAGAGTGACTGCTTATGTACACAGAATATTGTCAAAATCGTACAACAAAAACTATGCACTTGCAACAATATGCAGATATCTAGCACAGCCACAACTAAGAATGTTGCAAAGTGGCATTTGAACGGCTTTTCCACCGTTAGACAGCCTGAAACATGCACCAGCCACTGTGTAGTCTAATGCGACAAGCGCAGACAAATTGTCAGCCAAAAACTTGCAGCATAAACAGGTCCCTCTACAGATGAGCGCAGTATGCACAGTATGAAGCAACCGCCTTTCCCTTTTCGACCAAACATGAGGCCGACTGAGGACGACCGCCGCATGAACATGTTTTATAACAACGGTAAAAACACCAATGCACATACTGCCGAACAACTTGCCGCTACGGAGCAGTAGAGCGCAGTATGGTGCAACGAGTTTAGATTGGCAGCAACGGCAGCAGCAACAACATCGTAATCGGCTTTATCGACATTTTGCTGCCAGCCAACAACAGCTATAGCAACAACTTTTAATTTTTTTTTTTTCGTTTTTTATCATTTGTGGTTGCAACAAGTGCGCGAGATGCTAATGTGTTGGCAGTTGTGGGCAATAAAAATGCAGTGGCCAACATTACGGGCGGCTAGTTGTAGCTAGGGAGTTATATAGGTTTAAGTGTGTATATATAAGTATATACATATGTATATTCATGTATATACATGTTCGTGCATCGCTGGCAACAAGATTACGCTGCATAATGGTGTGAAAATATGTAGTAAAACCGTTATTTTTGCGCTAACACAACAGCAACAGTGAATGCAACATTAAAAACCGAAAAGCACCAACAACAAACACACATACATACTTCGCATCAACATAGCCGAACATTAACTTTGACGCTTTGTGGTAGCCATCAGCCTGGCTGAGTGTCACACATTGACGGCAGCAGCTAACGTCATTAAATGCAGGAAGCATATGTAAAAAGCGCAACTTTGTTTACGCCCGTCCATAAAGCTGCAGCCAAATGTGTGGAAAAAATGGCGAAAAACCCGCAACAACTCATCCAGCAACAGTTCGGTTTGGCCAGCAATTATAAAGATGTTTGAGCTTAAACCACATTTTAATTGAAGTCGTTGTTGTTGTGCGTGGAGGATTGTGTGGGCTGTCAACGGGCTATAAACGCGTGAACTCAGAAACTTAGTTGTGGCATGCAATATTTTTGTCACTGCAAATTTACGGAGAGTTTTTAAGGCAATTTTTTATTTATATATTTTTCTTGCCATCAAAAGAAAAGTTGTTTAGTGGAGTTAACGGTGTTAAATGCATGGGAATTAGTAGTTAATGCGATCAGCATAGCACATCAGTTTAATTATGTTGCACCGTTTTTTATATATTGTATGTATGTATGTACTAAAACACATAAAGACCTCTGTAAAAGGGAAAATAAAGAGGGAAGTTATTGCGGTAATTACAGAGATAGCAGCATCTCGCTAATGTTTTTGTGTTGCAACAGCAGCTGAGACCTCTCCAATGACTACATAATGCACACCTGCAGCGAACACAGTGGTGAAGGTTTGCAAGATAGCCATCGCTAACAACAAAGCTGTTGCAATCATGTTAATTAGCGAGATAATCTATTTTATACTATAGGGTGGATTTTGGAGTTTTCTCAGAGTTTGAAAAATATACTCCTTAATTGCAAGATTTATCGCTAATGAAAAGAAAATCAGCTGAACATTTTTCGAAAATTATATTTCTGGCTCCAATGTGTTGCTATTTTCTATAACAGACGATTAAGTGCACTTTGACTTCGCCAAAAAAAAAAAAAAACAACAAATAATGAGTTAAATTTATTTTCAAAAAACAGTTTTTATTTTTGTGATTTAATTTTAAAAAATTTTTTGAAGCGAAAAATAGAGATTTTAAATTTTTTTTGGTGTAAATTCGTAGTTGCATAACCTCTATTCATCTGAAATTAAAGCGACTTATTATTTTGCAATTCCGAAACTAAGAAAATTTCCAAGTTTATTCATTCCAGCTGTATAGTTTTGAAGTTACATAATCTTAAATCATCATTTTTTTATTCAAATCTGTATAATCTTGCACTAACATAACCTCAAAAAAATTTTCAATGAAAAAACGAAACAATTTACGTTGTATATCTATATATTGCTGTATAATTATGTAGCTACATAACCTCAAATCATATTTTTAATTTCAAAATTTCTTATTTTTCAATGCAAAAAAATAAAAATATTTCAAACTAATTTACAAATTTTTATTTTCCACTGAAAAAAATAAAAAATTTACGAAATATTTCTATTCTTTTGAAGTTACTTAACCTCAAATAATATATTTAACTTCAAAATTTCTTATTTTTCAATGCAAAAAATTAAAATATTTAAAATTAATTTCAAAATTTCGTATTATTTAAATGCAGAAAATAAAAAATAGCGGTTATTTCTATTCAAGCTGTATAAATTTAAATCTACATAATC
Organism: Bactrocera tryoni; assembly: GCF_016617805.1. NCBI lineage: Eukaryota > Metazoa > Arthropoda > Insecta > Diptera > Tephritidae > Bactrocera > Bactrocera tryoni. The sequence goes on from NC_052500.1 coordinate 26,367,643, forward strand.
TCAAATTATTTTTTTATTTCAAAATTTCTCATTCTTTAAAGCATAAAATTAAGAAAATTTGAAATTAATTTAAACATTTTTATTTCTAATTGAAAAAAATAAAAAAATTCAAAATATTTTTATTCAAGCTGTACAATTTTGAAATTACATAACCTCTATCAATATTTAATATGTATATTACTTACTTACTTTCGAATACAAAAAAAATAAAATATCAAATTAATTTCAAATTTTTTTATTTTTCAATTCAAAAATATAAAATATAGCACAATATTTCGTTTCAAAGAGTTGAATTTTAATGCAAAAAAAAAAAGAAAATTTCAGAATTTATAATTTTTCATTTCAAAAAAATTAGAAATAGCAAAGTATGTCTACATTTACTGGTTATATAATTTTTTTTTCAAACTTCTAATTTCTTAATGCAAAAACAAAAGAAAATTTCAAAACTGCTTATTTTCTAAATCAAAAATATAAAAAATAGCATAGTATTTCTAAATTTGCTGAATAATTATTTTTTTATTTCAATTTTTTTTTATTTTCCAATTCAAAAACCAAAGAAAATATCAAAAATTCTTATTTTCGAATTCAAAAATATAAAAAATAGCAAGGTAATTCAAAATTTTCTGGATAATTAATGCTGTTACTTCAAAAAGTTTCATTTTCCAATGCAAAATACAAAATAATTCAAAACAAAATAGCGAGTTTTTTCTATTAATCTTGTATAATCTTGCACTTACATAACCTCAAACAGTTTACATAATTTTCAAAATTTCTATTTTCCAAAGCAATCATTAATTTCTTATGCGATGCGCTATAACCTTATATAAAGAAATAATCAAAAGTAATTACTTTCTATGACAAACACTTTTATTTTCATTTTCATTTTCAATTTACGCAATCATAAAAACATTTACGGTAATGATTAAATGATAAATCGTTTTTCAAGTCATGTAACAGGCGCGCCTACATGAAAAGCAACAAGATTGAAGAGCAAAAAAAAAATATAAAAACCGTTATAGGTGTGTATGTACGTACTTATGTGTTGCACATATAATTTTCTTTCTTAATTTCTTTAATACCTGCAATAATTCATGAAAATCTGCCGCCGCAGCTACTTTCGAAAATAAACCGCAACAACAACAACAATAATTTGCAACGAAAAAGCTTATAATCACACAACGCACAGCATTTCTGACAAAATTGCCACATTATTGCTTCCGTTATTGATGTGCCACTCGTTGCTGTTGTTGTTGTTGCTATTGTTATTGTGTTTCCACCACTTTTTATTGCAACCAAGCAATTTTGCAACAAATTATGATTCATATTTCTTTACAACCACTCAAACTCGGCAATAAAAGCAGTGAAACGTGGGAATGTGGCACACAGAGCGCACATACCTTTATTATATGAACGCATATACAACAACAACATGATAAAGTTGCAATTATTTTTCGTATAAAATTGCAAAATATTTTGACAGCTAAATACACTAACTTCTCAATAATACCCCCATAGTAGGGAGTAGTGGGTAGCGTGAAAGTCTGTTGTGGCATGGCATAGCGCACCTGCGTCGCCGCGCTGATGTCATACTCAATGTTGCAAGAAGCGGAAAGTAAAGCAAACGGAAGAAAAATTAAAAGTTTTTTTTACGCTTGTATTTACATAGCGGCATATTTGCGTGTATTTTTTTTTGTTTTTGTTGTATTAGTATATGAAACAACAAATATTGTGGTGACTGCGAACATTTCTCAACGAAATCAACAGCGTTCCCGATGTCATTGTTGGGCCACTTTACTTCCGCCGTCAATAATGCGCTCATTGTCTTACTTTTCCCAGCAAAACAGCAAATTGCCGGCTCCCACCGGCACAAGAAATGACTCAAGAAGGGCTTCGGCAACGTTAGGGCTAGGTTGCTGGTGAGTATGTATTACCAACAACAACGGTAGCAGTCACAACAGCCACTTGATAGCCGCAATTTGCTGTATGATGAGCCAAGACAACAGCTGGCGTGGGTCGTAGAAACATATATATGTGCGTATGTATGTATAATAAGCCCATATATTAGGTTTATACATATGCAGGTATATAATAATCAGCGCCGGCGAGTACTTGCCACACCGCCACTGCTACTTGGCATACGCTCTATTAGTCAATTTGGGAAATATATTAAATATATGTATATGTATGTATATATATATGTATATATGTACGCATATATATTTGTATGTATGTATGTACGTCTGCGTACCTTTCTACACCCATTGTCAGGAAACGGTATCAGATTTCCTGTGCCATCTTCTACATGCTCCTTGCACTCTGTATTCCTGCTGCTTGTTGGCAACAATGTGCAACCGCAAGGCTGCCTACAAGTATGCTTGCCACATGTGCTACATACAAGTATGTATATACAAACATACATACATACATATATAAGCAAAAAATGAGTAAAGTCGCCTGGGAAATTATGGCATGCCATATTGAAGTGGGAATGTGGAAAATTTCTGTTAGTGAAATTGCAATGCCAAGAAGAATATGAAGCAAAGAGTATAGCAGCAAGTGGATTTAAATAAAAAATATGCTAGTTTGCTAGAGTTGTAAATTGAAATGTTACAGTTCGAATTCACAGCTAGCTTTACAAATATATAACAGTATACAAATATATGCCCATAGCAGTACATAAATATATACCTTAGATTGTAAAGGCCTTATTTGATATGCAAATTAATATGCTTCAATGCAGCAAACATTATCTTTTTAATCACACGCGGCTTATTTGCTAATTCTGCTTTATTCTTGTACAAATCCCTGCTTCAGTTCCCATGAAACCTTTCCCTTATTACTATTACTCCAATGAGCAACAATAAAATGAGACACAAGCAATTTAGCTTGAGATTTCACACCATTATTAATTGCTTGCAACGAAATATTGTTGCAAGCTGCAATAAAATATAATAATTTACTTTTGTTGCATGAGATTTTTGCATAGAATTGGCTGAGAGAGTCAACAGCGCGGTTATAAACCACAGAGCATGCAGCAAGAGCTGCTTAACTGGCGCTCTATGAGTGAACTAGATAGGCATTTTGCGGATTTCTTCTAATTGTTTAGACCAAAAACTGCAATAAAATTTATATTCCAGCTTTAAAATCCAAATTTAACAAGTCATGAAGTAGGTCTGAGGGATTATTCGGCAGTATAAAAAATTTATAGTAAACATCCATTTGAAAAATAAGAGAAATTAGAGGTATTGAGACCAAACTCTGTATAGTGAATTGAAAAAAATTAGACGCATTGAGACCAAAGTCTTTATAGTAAATTCAAAAAATAATGTTGCATCACCCTGTAAAGCATTACCAACTCGTTGTGCTGATAAGTATGATAGAACTACTAGTAATCTGAACCATTCGTTGCTGTCTCACACTCAAATGATTTCTTTGTGTTCATTCGCTTTAGCAGAATTGTTGATTTCTCTATTAATTGTTCAATTTAAATTCTTACAATTTTCATTGAATTACAAATCAAATACCGTTATCGCTTATTTACACTTTAGCCGAGACACGCACCACAAATGTGAAGTGATAGTCAACAAACCATCAAACGAAAGTGATAGCGCTAAATGACATTTTGTAAGTGTTTAATTAAAAAATTATAATTAATTAAGCATTATATTTAAGTTTGAAGATAAGAGGCAGCATGAATTGACCAAAAAATGTAATTAAGAAGTTTATGTTAATTGAACTTAAAACTTCTAATATTCTCCAAGTGTTATTTTGAAATAATGAATCAATAAAATGCTTTTGATATCACATAACGGTTTCCACTAAAAAAAAAAATAAGAATAAAGAATATAACCATGTAACAGTTTCATTAAAAAAAAACTCAAAACAAACAGCAGAGGGTGTCAATTTTATTTATTTAAGGAGGTATATAGAGGTAATTTTTTTATTAGCTTATTAAATTCTAAAACACTTCTAGAATATTATTCTTAATTTTCAATTTGATATGAATAATAGTTTCGGAGATACAGCCTTGAAAACTTCTGCGCTCGAAGCTAGTTAGGCTAAGTGCGCCGTCTTTAAACGCGTTTTTCTCGAAACTGTGTTCTTGAAGTCGGTTGGCAAGATTTCTCAAGAACTACTCAACCGATCCTCATGAAATATTACACAGATCTTTGAGATACAATTCTTAAAGACTTGAACAAAGGAGTTTTTTTCAATTGCAACTATTTGAAAAAAAATGTGGCAAAATTTGCACTGCTATTTTTTTTTTTTGTGTAAAAATATTTGCTAAAAATCCTATTTCCAGTTTTTTTCGTCATCCAAATTCTATGTTAAGGTTTTAACTAAAACACGTATTTTTTCACTTTAGATGATGCTGTAAGAAGTTATCCTGCCAACGCGGGCACATCTCTTTTCCTAGGGTTCGCCGGAAATGGCGTCGCAAGCGCGAAGCTTAAAATATTTTTTTCCAAAAATTTCAGCACTTCTTCCTTAATAGTGTATGTTTGTAAGAATAAAAAATTGTAATAAATTATTTCACTTTTTATATGAGAAAAAAATTGTTGAAAATCGGTTTGAGGAAACCCATGTAACCCTATAAAAGAGCTCGAACCAAAAAGCACATGGTGTCATTTTTATTTGCTTAAATACAATAACTTGTTCTAGACCAGCAAATGTGATGGGTATACTTTCTTCGCATATTCGAAAAACAAAAAATGTTTAAATGTTGTTTTTATATGATATTTCCAAACTCAAAGTTGCATATGTAACTTTCAACAACTTCACCTGAGGAAAAACAATACAAAATTTTCAAAATTTTTAATATTTCTAATATCTTTAACTGAGAAAAAAACTAACGAAAATTTCTTAAAGAAATTCTTCTAAATTTTTCGAGAATGCCAGCAAGAACTTACTTGACTTCAGACAGCTTAACAAACGTTATAGTTTTGCGTATATGAACCGTTATTAGTCATATGTTGCTTTTGCGAAATACATACCTGCAAAGAAAAGAGAAAAATTGTGTAAATATTTCACATAAAATGACATAAATATTTTTTTCAAATTATAAACAACATAAATTTCAACGAAATGTAAAACCACGTGACCGCGCTAATATAACTCTAAAATCGTTTTTTGGTTTGTTTTAGCATTGAAACCACATGAAAAGCTGAAAAAGAGAGTGATGTATGAGCATACCCAACTAGAGGTCAGCTTTGCGCTTACTTACACATACCTATTAAATTTTTATATGCATATAAGCAAATATAACTACACTCTTTCATATGTGTGAGTATTTCTAAAACCTGTAACCTCCTTTGTAAGGATCGCTTGTGGTTTCCGCTAAAAATTTCGCACTCGCATAAGCATAAATGTACACGTGTATTGGCCAAACTTAGGCACATAAAAAATACTTTTACGTCAAATTTCCTTAACATTTTCATATTCAATCATATGAATATTAACGCGTTGTTGGGCTTGGCGAGCAAATAAAATATGCAGGCCTTGTTGGATTTATTACAAAACCGCTTAAAAGGATTTTGCGGTACTTGGCGCCTCGTGGGTGCGCTACAATGCCAGTGGATACACCTGTGTATAGATATAAGTATAAAGGAATGTACATATGTATATAAATATGTATAATTGAATGTATACATGTATATATATGTGCATGCTGCTATGTATGTATGTATGCGTAGCCGCGGGACTTAACTTTTCAATAAAACCGCTAACTTTTTCCCCCCAAATGTCAGATCAGTTTAGAGCGGGTTGTGCGCTCCCTTTGACACACACACCTGACTCATGTGCTTTGAAAGTCGTATGGGTGTCGTGTGGGTGTGTTAAAGTTCTGCACGTGCGGCTAACTGTTTCCCCTCGACATAACACCCGCACGCTTTGTGCAATTGATACCGCGGCTCAACGAGCTTTCCAACCATTCAACTACAACTTGGGGCAAGGCGCGTGCATGCGCTTCAACGAATACTTGAACTGAAAATCATATTACGTTAAGCTTCTCTGAAGCTAAAAGGCAGGCAATTTAAAAAACTGCAAATATTTAGCAAAAAATGTTAGCTGGTTTTTTGGCTGCTGCGTTTGCGAGTTATAAATGTGTGATTTGCTGGAAAAAATGGGTCAGTTGTTGGATTCAGTGAAAATGAAATAAATGAAATCGTTAAGCTGTCGAATATATGGTGGAAATAACTGGCAAGTGAAATATTGCATTGCAACAAAAACAACAAAACAGTTGTTGTAGTTGGCAGTGGCAACAGGAAGACAGCTGTTTGAACAAGTGCCACGCTGCACATGCAGTTCGGCGCTGGATTACATAGCATATTATACAACAATATACAGATAAAATATATACATATATGCATATATGTATGTATGTATGTCCATATAACAAAAGCCAGCATAAGAATAAAGGAAGCGACACAGCTGTTCGAATTCACGAGAAGCACTTACAAATACACACATAAACATATACACAGTAGGTATATGTGGCAGGTGAATGGCTGAAGCGCTGGCGTCAGACAAATGAAGGGAATGAGAATGGCAGCATTACAAAATAATGCCTCAAGTGAAATATATATGTCTACATTCATATACATATAGTGTATAACTGCCAACCAATTGCATAATGCAAAGCAATTTAAAGCATGAAATGAAACTGAAAAGGCAACAAGGCACATATATTTTTACAGCACTTATGCAATTGAGACACGAAAAATTCGAGTCATATACATCGTCACCTTTAATGCAAAACAACGTATCATCAAAAAAAATTAATTTCGTTGTCAGATATAATAATCAATATATAATTATATTATAACCAAAATTCAGATTTTTGTTTGAAGTATATGATACTCAATAAATAACCATTTTATAACGAAAACTCAAATTTTGGTTAAATGTGACTGTATGATAACCTATATGTAACCATTTTATAACCAATATGTGAGTATATGATAACCAATATATAACCATTTTATAACCAATATGTGAGTATATGATAACCAATATATAACCATTTTATAACCAATATGTGAGTGTATGGTAACCACTTTATAACCAATATGTGAGTGTATGATAACCAATATATAACCAAAACTCAAATTTTGTTTCAATATGAGTGATTTCTATTATAACGTTTTTCCTTCGCCTCTAAGCTTATGAACAAAGATGTTACTTTATTTTGTATTTTAAATGATGACATATACCATATGGTATTACCTTCAACTCCGGTTGGATCCTAGTGTCATATACACCATATATAAACACCAAAAAATATATTTTCTTAGTAGCAATACACTTTAAGTAGAATAAAACACACGAAAACTACGCGCCAACTAACTTTTGCAACTTTTGGAAAAACACTTCAAGTGCCGTTAAGAGATAATTGCAACATCCTGGCGTCGCACAACCAACACAGCATAGTTAAAATATATGTATTTGCACAGGGACTAGCTATAAGTACGCCGAGAAACCAATCAGCCAAAAGTTTAACGCGAAGCAGGCAAAGTGTTCTGATCAAGCGCGCTTGATAATGAAAGATTGTGGTTGACTGTAGTTAGCCTGTGAAGCCAAGCAGGCTGCGGACTTTACTACTAACAAGCGCTGCTAACTAACCAAATCAAGCTAAATGAGCACGAACGAAAGCCAGACTCATTAAAATAGAGATACGTGGGCAATGAGGGCAAATGAAGCGCTGTGGCACAAGGAAAAGCGTTAACTCTCCTACGTATATAGGTATTTCTATGGTATATACATATGCATATATGTAAGTATCATATAAGTTGGCCTCACGTAGCTGCGAAGGACTAAACGTTATTGCCGCGGCAGTGTTGCTGAGGATAATTTGCAGTTAGTTGTTGGGCGAGCGTCGTTAGCAGGATTTTGGTAAACAAAAAATGTTACTACTGCAGTTCATTTAGAATTATAATGAATTTTAGGGCAATGTATGGCTTAAGCTGACATGTGCTGGGTTTGTAAACATATTTGCTACATATCTAGAGACAAAACTGTGTTTTATTTTCTGCCAAAAAAAAACTTTAAAATTTATATAAAGGAAAGATTTAGCTGGCAAGGTAGAACTATTTGAAGTGAATTCGGTTGCGTTTACTTGAGAGCGCAGCAATTCGGCCGGACATATTTTTTCTGTACTTTTATTGTTTGTTTGTATTTTTGAAATCCATGGCTAATAAGTTTCAGTCCTAAATGGACTATTTACAAATTAAATTTAACTAAAATCATTAAAATTTTATCCATAATATGGGAAAGAAGCCATGATCTTAAGACAAGAACGGATATTGCTTGGATGGTTCTAGAAAAAGAATTGTAGAAGGTCTGTTCAAATGCCGATGTTCATAGTCTTCAGACTATTTAGGTTCAATAAATTTAGATCGGAGTGTTTTAATATAGGAATTAAAGCCAAAAGTTCTTAAGACTTTTGGTGAAGCAGCAACAGATATTTACGAAGAAGGAAGCCTCGATAAACTTGATCTTAAGATAAGAACAGGTGGAACTTGGATTGTTCGAGAAAAGGAATTGCTGAAGGTTTGTTTAAATGCCAATTTTCATCATCTCCCTACTATTTAGGTAAGCAAGCCTCGCTTGTTTGAATTTTGAAGTCGAAAACACTTTTGAGCACTTGGACACAATATTTTCTCTCTCGTCTGTAGTAGATTTCACTACGAAAAGAGAGTTGTAAACCGAAATTTAATATTAGTTCAACGCAATATAAATACAGATTCCTTAAAAATCTAAAAAGCACTCAGAATAAAATAAAAGAGAGTGTTAAAGATCTAAAACAATTTCTGTAAACCAATATATTTTCACAGATATGATCTGAAAACACGCAAAAGAAGATAATTGGGTATCAAGCGGTCTTAAACAAACTTGAGATGACATTTTGCTTACTCTTCGAATGTTTCGCTCGCTATTGCTCCGTCTCCTTTCAAATAGCTCTTTTTCTCTCTTCGAATAACTGGACAGCATCCAGAATAAGATAAAAGAGAGTTCTAAAGTTCTAAAACAATTTCTGAAAACCAACATATATTCACAGATTTGATCTGAGACACACTCAAAACAAGATAATTGGAATTCGATCAGTCTAAAACAAACTAGCGATGACATTTTGCTTACTCTTCGAACATACATATATCTACATGTCTCTTTCCTTTTGAGAAAATCTTACTTTTATAACTTCTATCCCTCTTGAAAAAATCATACGCTCTGTTATATGACTTGTTACTTTCTAATAATTAACAATTAAGAAATATCTTAAAGAAAGTGAGAGAGAAAATATATATTCGAAGTAGTTTAATATTTATTGCAATTCTCTGCACTATTTTTCCAAGAAATGCTACACAGTCAACCAAAGAATACAAATTGCAGATTCTTTCCTAAAAATACTGTTGCAACAATATAAAGGGCATATGCTCATACACCATACACACTTATACTCTTTATAAATAAGTATACATGACGCTGTGCTCATTTATCTTAACATCAGCAAATACTCCTGTGAATGACGGTAGCTGCCACAAAGTCGCCAAAATCGCTGAATTGCAACAGTGAAGCAGCAAAGCAATTAGAAAATGGACATGTGAGAGAGAGTAAGTACTTACATATATATGTAAGTATATATGAAAGCGCTTAGGGCAAAGCTTTTGAGTTGTAGCAACAAATACTTGTGTGTTACAGTTATAGCTATACAAATGTGAATATATACAAAAATATTTTTGTGTTTTGTTCAACTTTTAGGCGCTGCAGAATTGTTTTGTTTTGCCTTATTTTTTGCTGTTTTGTTTTGGCTTATCGAAGTTCGCTCTTTTGCTAGGAAAGCAAAGTTGGGTTTCGTGGAAAATATATATATGTATGTGTTGAGGAAGGGTTAAGAGTAAACCTACTTGCTTGTAAAGGTTATGGCGTAGATATAAAATATACTCGAATGAATTAAAAATAATAATAAATAAATCAGAAGCAAAACGAAGGATTTCAGGTATGATATCTAAGTAAAAATGACAACACCAACAAATATTTGTAATTTTTGAAAACAAATTTTCAATTTGAAAAATGGATTTTTGTTGGTGTTAGGTTAGGTTAGGTAAGACGGCTGATCGGAGATCGCACATGGACTAGAAGTAGTCCTTTGTGAAGCCGTTGAAACTCGAACTCCCGTGTTCGAACTTAGAGATCGGCAAACCGTTTGGTATCCAATACAAATTTACAGAGGCGCTTAATTTCAATGCCCGCCAGATCGGTGGGATGTCTGAAGGTATGTGCCCCCAGGTGCCTCAGTCTTGATCTCCTAAAAGCAGGGCAGTCAAGAAGGAAGTGCTGGCTAGTATCTACTGCATCTTCTTCCAAGCAGTTATTAACCGATTTTCATTAAGAAATCACTTGTGATAGAAACTATTTTCGATCTATATTTGGCCAAAAGGCTTTTGCGACCGCGCAGGTACTAATGCTGGCCCATCGCTGACCGAGCAGCCGCGAGGATGCCGGAGCACCTGTTTGTTGGTGTTGGTCTAGCTATAATCCTCACTACAAGCCCAAAGAAAAAAAGTTTGATCTGTGTGAGTTATTAACCGATTTTCATTAAGAAATCACTTGTGATAGAAACTATTTTGCTCTAAAAAAGTAAGCTACAGATTAGTAACATATTGTTCCACTTTGAATTGCAAGTGCTCCATTTAGCAAACGATTTGCGCCTGTATTGAATGGAATGGCACTTAATGAATAGCAATGAAGAATAAAAACAAAAAAAAAAAACAAAAGCACATCCAAGCCATATATGTATGTATATACATACATATATCGAATAATAAAGCATATTCACTAAAATTTATAGTCTAAACACATACAGATATGTATATAGAATATCACCCAGAACACACCCTCTATCGCCCACAGAGCTAGTTTTCCGTTTTGCGTCATTTTCATGAACGTCGAGTGCATATTTGCGCTATTACTCGTCATGGCGCACCTTAAAACAAAAACAACAACAAAAAGCCAACAACAACAAGAAAAAAACAACAAAACCCACACATGAAACCATGCATTTAAGGCAAGCTAAACTTTGTACAACCAAACAAAGGCTAAGAATATGACAACAACAAACAAATGTAACACACATTACTAGCTGCGGGTAAATACATAAGAGTGTAGATATGTGCGAGAAAAACGCTTGGCTCAATGTGACTTTTGTTGACGCCACCAACATTATGGCCGCTTGTTGCTATTGTTATTGCTGTTGGCAACGGTGTCGTTTGGCGTAAAGTGCAGCGTTGCTATTTTCCCGGCCTGTGCCGTACAAAAATTGCCACGCTCAGCTTTTCAGCTTCAGCTTTGTGCCGTGCGGCGGCCGTGTTATTGCTGCGGTTTAACGGCACATAGCAGAGCAGAGCCGAGCGTTGCGGCTGCCATTATTTTCTGCAATGTCATGCCATAATGCAGATTCGTATTAAATTATGGCTCGATATGTGCATATGTATGTATGTATGTAATTTTGTATGCTTGATGTCATGCGCCGCAGCATAAGTTGCTGTGTGGGAAAACTTCTTGCGGCCAACAGCGAAAATATGGCAACAAAGCATTAAATGGCGAGTAAAGCAATTGCGACAGCGACCCCAGCAAAATGGCCAGCGGACAATTATCAAAGCCAACGAGCGCAAACTTAACCCGTGCACATAGGTGTGTGTGTAAGTATATACATATGTATGTATGTGCGAGCGAGCGGGAGTTGTGCGCAGACTTGATATTTCTGACTGATGTGTCTTCAATTTCTCGGTGACACACTTTATGATGAGGTAGAGGCATTTAAAATGTCATTTGTATGCTAGCAAACGTACGCGGACTCACAAAAAAACAAGAAGAAGATGTTAAGAAAAAATGCAAACTTGAAGCCATGAAGAACAAATGGCGAGAACTGCTTGAGACACCGAAAAATAAAACAAAATCGAAGAAAAGATGTCACGATTTACTGTGTTGTATCGGTGGATGTAACAAGCATAACGCTACAAAAAAATCTGAGAGTAATATTTGAAGAGCGTACAACGCAGTACTGGCTATAGGATACAATTGAAAAGGAATTCGTCGCCAACAAATGCCTTTTCCGATGCAATTAGTTACTAATTAGTGTCACTTAAATATGTGTATGTTGAAATTAAAGTTTTATTGCTTGAAAAATGTTACGAAATGTTTTAAAACTTTCATTCGGGTAGTCTTTTGGTTATCCTTTCGGTTACAAAATGGTTATAAAGGTTACAAAACGGTTAGTACCGTTCTGAAACTTTAATTCGTGTAGACTTTCGGTTACAAAATGGTTACAAAAATATTAGAATTGTTTTAAAACTTTAATTCGGGTAGTCTTTTGGTTAGCCTTTCGGTTATAAAATGGTTATAAAGGTTACAAAACAGTTAGTACGGTTTTAAAACTTTAATTCGGGTAACATTTTGGTTACAAGTTGGTTACAAAATTGTTACCAAGATGTTAGAACTGTTTTAAAAACTTAATTCGGATAGTCTTTCGGTTACGAATTGGTTACAAAAATGTTAGAATTGTTTTAAAACTTTAATTCGGTTAACATATCGGTTATAAGTTGGTTAGAAAATGGTTACCAAAATGTTAGAACTGTTTTAAAAACTTGATTCGGATAGTCTTCGGTTACGAATTGGTTACAAAAATGTTAGAACTGTTTTAAAACTTTAATTTCGGTAAGATTTCGGTTACAAGTTGGTTGCGAAATGGTTAACAAAGTGTTAGAACAGTTTTAAAACTTTGATTCGAGTAGCATTTCCGTTACAAAATGATTACAAAAATGTTAAAACTCTTTTAGAACTTTAATTCGGGTAGCTTTTCGTTTACAAAAAGGTACAATTAGACTCTTCATAGGCTGTGCTCAAAATACAGGCAAAGTAGTCACTAGTTACCACTTTCTTTGTGACTAGTGTCAGACTCATCACATGCCTTCAACATTTACAGTGAAGTTACAAGCAATACGCTGGATCATACTTTTCACATTGGTGACTCAAACTATCCGCAGCTGATTGACGATCTCGATAGTTGTTGGCTGCTATTGTTCAACCGTGGCTATTGAGCGTGGTCTAAAAGCGGCAAATAAACAAATCAAGTCTTGTAACATGAAACTTGTGGATAAAAGAACATTAGAGCTTGGCAATTCGGTCATTTTGTGAACATAAAATCGACAAGTAATTTATACAAAGGCATTTAGAGGTTCACAGACAATTGTAAGATTGTGGATTTATAGTCTTAATCTTAGCTAAGCGCTTACCTAGCGCTACAAAATACAAAAATCAAGCTAGCCGCATTACAGTTTTCAGTTAATAACGAAACAATATTTGTTTTTGTTTAACGATTAAGCAAACTAAACGAAAATTTGCTGATTGATTTCGTGCTTTGCGAAAATAATGGCTAGACATTAGTTATATTCTATTTTAGTAATTTTTTCGTGTTTCTTCTTTGTGTTACTTAACGTTTTTGCTATTTTTAAACAAAAATAAATTTAGTTGCCGTTTCGTTTGTGCCTTTCTTTTCACTTGTTTAATCGATTTTTGCCATTTTCCTTTTTCCGCACGCTCCTTCAACTCCAGTGGCCATAAAAATGACATCATACCTTACATACGACGCGCAATAACACTAACTCGTTCAACTATTTATAACAACAATGGTCCGACACAGGCACTGACAGTCGCCTACCAAGCGGTGCACGGTATTTTGACATGCGTCTTTTCGCGACGCGACAGCACGCAGGCTGCCACCGAGCCGCAGACGAACGAACATTTACTCAAATTCCAGAAATAGTGAAAAAAATAAATAAAAAACAATAAAATAAATAGAAAATACAAATAAATGAAAAAATCTAAAATCAAACTTAAAGAAACCGAAACGCCGCGTGGTGCGCCGGAATGGTGGCAACTTTGTGATGGCGCAACAAAAGCGCCAAAACGTCGCTACCTTTTAGCTGTCATTAAAAACGTCATTACCAGTAATGCGCCGACAAGAAAAAACAACAACAATTGACAATTTGCGACGAAACATTTACGAAAATAATAGACGCTACGCAGGCTGGCTGTTGACGTCTGGCGGTCGGCGGTTGGTGGGAACTTAGCAGGAAGTTCGCTTGGCGTGCGGCTCAGCGCAAAGCCCGCGTATGTTTGTCTGTAGTTTTGTATGTCAATACAGCACGTTCGCCATCATTCTACGCCTGTCCGATTGTTCGCAAAGCTGTCGCCGGAACGTCGATTAAAGATTTAACCGCGTTCGAGGCAAAGGCATCGTCGTAAACGGTGAAAAATGCCGCCAAACAGCTTTCACCTGTACTTGAAGTAGTGCTATGTGTTGGCTAAGTGACTGACTGACAGCTTAGTTCGGCTAGATAGTTAGCCGCAGTGGCTAAGCTTCGAAAGCCAGCGCGATTAGCGTAATTTTGGGTTCGCAGTAAACGCAGCAAAAACACGTGAAACATAAAACAATAATAAAAACAGATAACAATAATTGTTAAGGCAAAAAAAACAATAATTTTTAAGACAAAAACAAAACAATAATTGTTAAGCCAAATACAAAAAAAGCACATAACAATAATTGTTACGGCCATTACAAAATGGCATGGCAAAAATATGTGAGCATTTAAGCAGACACCTCGGTAAATATGTAGGTATTTATGAACGACGCTATTGTATGGAAATCAAGCCAGAGCGGTACCGAGGTGTCAATGGCGCAGCAATTGCATATTTAACATTAAAAATTTTCATGAAGACTGCTAAGCTTTTTAGCAACCGATAAACATTGTAAGCTGTGCACAACGAATTTTGGAAATTTAGGCCTTGAGGATGTTTTGTATTGTATCAGTATCGAAATATATCCAAATACTCCATAAAATAAATTGGAATCAATTATGCTAATAATTATATTAAATATAACTTAACCGTTTCCAGTAATATGCTCAGCTACTGTAACAAAAGTTCATGTTAAATTAAATTTTGCTCTCCCGCGCTCTCCTTGTTTAACGGTCATGCATAATTTTGACATTTGATTTTTGTTCATCACAATTTTCCATTATTTTAATTTTTCTCACACGATTTTGTGGGCACAAATTGTTGCTAACTAGCTTAAACTAACAAATTTAGACAATCTGTTGTGCCTTTATGCATAATTTTTCAGTTTATTTCATACTACGTTTGACATCAATTGAGAACTTGAACTTGAGCGACTTATTAAAATGCAAATTGAGCGAAACAACAATACAATTAATATGTGATGCAGCTTAAATTTGCTGTCAATGGCAATCACGAAATTCAAAATTTCAATTAGACTGTTGTTATTGTGGCGTACTATATGATATTTACTATTAAAACATACATACTATATACTTAT
This sequence comes from Bactrocera tryoni, assembly GCF_016617805.1. Lineage (NCBI taxonomy): Eukaryota > Metazoa > Arthropoda > Insecta > Diptera > Tephritidae > Bactrocera > Bactrocera tryoni. Next base: position 26,383,034 of record NC_052500.1, read on the forward strand.
ATTGTCTATATAGTAGACTAGAAAAAACTAGCGCTTTTTAATGCGCACAGTTCAAGAGTGCGGATAGGTTACTGTTATGCGTTTTCTTAAGCGATTTTAGGTAGTTATAAGTTTTTGTACTTTTTTTGTAGTTTATAAGTCTTTTAAGTACATAATATACAAATTAATACATGGATATGTACATATATCTATCTTTATACACAATTTTATGCGCCCCTTGCATTAGAGATAACAAAACTCGTGTTAACCTCACATCAAATTGGCCTCAAAACAGTCAAAGTGATAGATGAGCTAAACCAAATATTCAAATCAATATTTGTAAACAATGTAGGTAAATATGTATATATTTTCACCTAAAATGCTAAACAGCGTATCATCAAAAGCAAATCGAAAATTCCTATCAGATGTAATAACCCATATATAACCATTGGATAAACAAAACTCAAATTTTGTTTCAATATGAGTAAATGATAACCAATATATAACCATTTTAAAACCACAACTCAAATTTTGTTTCAACTTGTGATAACCAATATATATGTAGGTTAGTCGAAAAAATGTTTTCGTATTTCTAATCAAACTTCAACTGATTTTTTTTAGATTTCCATTTTACCGCTAGAGATATTATTCCATCAGTGTAAAGCAAAACTTCACAAATTTCATTGGTGGCTTGCGTGGCAGTCATCCCTTTTTATAAAAAAATTTCAAAATATAGCGAATTTCTTCATTATTTTCACACATTTTTGAACAGCTGTAACTTTTTTCAACTTTCGCGAATTTAATTTTGTCAATTGACAAAATACGAAAAGACTTTTTTGACTACCCAATATAACCATTTTATAACCACAACTCAAATTTTGTTTCAATATGAGGGGTTCCATTATATCGTTTTTTCTTCACATCTAAACTTATGAAAAGTGATGTTACGTGGTTTTGCATTTTAAGTGACGATATGTACAAATGTATATACTGCACTTACAGTTAAAACGAAAGTGTGCGAGCATTCCCCTACCTTTTTTGCTGCCTACCTTCTAATGTCTGCTTATAAATATTTCGTTTGACAGCAATTAATGACGTTTGGTTATCAGAGAAAATCGAAAAAAGATAATAAAAATTATTTGTGCAAATAAATAATAGTCAGCACAATAGATAAAAAAAACAACAGCTCGCTTTTATGCTGTAATGACTCGTGGAAAGTTGTGGTGTGGTGAAAATTGTCAAGTGTCAGAAGCGGCAGCATATCTCAGTAGTCTCGAACTAGTACAAAAACGAACAGTCAACTTTTTGACTGGCTGAAATATTACTAACAATAATAACCAAAAAATTATATGTTGAAACTTTGAAATATTGCAGCAATAACATCAGAATATTGTATTAAATAGCTTATTGTAACATTTCGGAATTTTACGAATTAATCTCAAATTGGATAATCGCGGAAAAGTGAGAACTCAAAAGTGAACCCAAATTATAGTCTAGGAATTTATGTAGCTTGAGCGATGACTACTAAAATATGATAATCCTGAAAATTAGTTTAAATTACAACAACAAAATATAAGCAAGGAAATTGAAGAATTTGTCTTAATAACTGATTTCTACCTTTATTCCCATCACTATTCCATTGTTCTGGGTTTCCGTTTAACAATCAATGAAAAGTGATTGCTTACAAGTGACAGAAAATTATAGTTTAGGATTTTATAGAGCTTATGCGATGATTACTATCAAAATAGCTTACAAATTAGTTTAAATTACAACAATAGAATATGAACAGCAAGGACTTTGCTGAATTTGTTGAGTTTTTAAGCAGAAGTTCACCTCTACTCCATTGCTCTGACAAGTGCCCGAAAATTATAGTCTAGGCATTTATTGAACTAACGCGATGACTACTATCAAAGTAGGTGATAATCTAGTGCATTGGCTTCAAATTATCGCAACTTAGAACCAACGCTCAAAGTTTTGGTGAATTTGTTGAGTTCTTAAAAGGAAGTTCACCTCTATTCCGTTGTTCCATATTCCCCTTTGGTATTCACATAAAAACTACAAATTTTATTATTATTATAAATAAAAAGATAACTCACAATAAATGCAAAAGCAAGTACGACCACGCCACGAAGTAATATATTTATTTTCACACCACACTTGCAACGCTGTCAAGTGCATTTGACGTCATAAATATCAGCGCAGTGTAAAAGTGACATTTCCATAGATAAACAAAGAACGGACAATGTCAACAACAGAACAGCATATTTGCTGACCATAAAATCGCCGACAAAACACGAATTATGGCCCGGCTGTTGGCGGAAGATAGTCTGCAAGGCAAATATAGTAAAATAGACTAAACAAATAAGTTTTATTGTATGTAAATAATATTTTTTCCAGATATCGATAGTCTATCTTGGTTTTTTTCAGATTTTACAACAACAGCTAGGAAATCAGTCACACGTGATGTCAACGCCCAGAGCAGTATTGAATAATGAATAATTAAAGGAAAAGAAACTGCAAACAACAAAAACTGCATTTCACATGCCATTAAAAACGCCGAGACTGATTTTAACCGCGTTGACATTAACGCATTCGTCATTGTTACGTGTCGGCGCACCAAATCGCCAACTCACCACCAACGGACGTACACGGCGTAATGGACAACAAAGTTGCTTGACCATTTTTGCAGAATTGCTGAGTCGCGATTTTCAATTTTATATAATAATTGCACATATTTGTCATTATGTATGTATAATACTATATGGTATGTATGTATGTATGTATGTATGTATGTGGATGTGCACGCAGTTATGCATAGGCGTCTATGTTGTGCCCACCATGAACAGCGGCGCCTAGCTGTTGGCGAAAGCGCCGCGCACTCCATTGCCGTTTGTCATTACAGCTGTTGACGGCTGATCGGTGCTAAGCTACCGCCGCTGGCCAGAGACCAAAAGACGCAAAGGTGGGCGCTATTATATAAACTTATGCACAAGCGACTTTATATAACAAAAATCCGTAATACTTTAGAGTAAAAGGTAGATTTTATCGAAACAAGCAAAAAAGTAAAAAATTTTAATGATTTTTTCTTTAATTATTTTCATAACAGCAGCCTTACATTGACAAGACAAAGCGATCTCGAGCAGCCTACGCTTGCAAACACACGCGCCGTTTCCGCCCAAAAGTCGAATTCAGTCAGCGCTTTGAATTCAAGAATGCTCTTTCCTAACATAGTGGCACAAATTGTGACAGGATGTATGCAAATTAACCGAGCTTTTCATGAAGACATGCTCATGAGCAGCTGCGATTCACATTTTTGATGATTTTTAGTTAACCTTTTGATGACTTATATATGTACATATATAAGTACACACATTACATACATACATATGTATATATGTATATTGAAAATATATGTGCGCCTAACCGCTCGCTTTAAGGTTACTCAGCAATTTCTCAGGCAAATCATAGTTGAAATTTAAATGACTTACATAAAAATCGCCAATTGAATTCAATTAAATAGTCTAAATTAGATTTTTTTCATGTGTGTTTAGTTTACAAGAAAACCTCAAACAATTAATGGCTCTCTAGTAAATTGAACAATCAAAGATAGCAAATTTTTTAAAGCCACTTGACTTTTGAACTGGTGATGACATAAAATTTTGCAGGTTTATAAATCGTAAATATGTTAGCTTGAAAACATCTGCACTAGAAGCATTTGAATTTAGTTTGAGAGTATATAAAAATTATTATTTTTTACCTTTGCTTTTAGTCGAAATTACATAAGAATTACTAACCGCCTTCTATTCGCCGCCCACTCGCTATGTTTTCGCTACTAAAAATTTGCATTACAAAACCAGGAAAAATTATACACCAAGAGAGAATAAGTAGATACATCATCAAAGTTACCTATATAAACGCTTTCTATTATATAGGATAGAGTGTGGATACCTAAATAAAGTTATATTAAGGCTTTATATGCAGTCGGTAATTATTTTATTAATTTATACCAGTTTATACCAGTTTTTGTTCGATTCGCTACACTTAAAAATTTGTAGTTGTGAAGTCACTGTATACTTATATTAGTATATTAATCATTTATGCCAGCTTATACCAGTTGTTTATTCGATACGCTACACTTCAAATTATTAGTTTTGAAGTCGCTGTGTACTTATATTAGTATAATAATCAATTATGCCAGTTTATACCAGTTGTTTATTCGATACGCTACACTTCAAATTTTGTAGTTCTGAAGTGACCGTGTACTTATATTAGAATCATAATAATTTATGCCAGTTTATACCAGCTGTTTATTCGATACGCTACACAAAATTTTAAGTGTTTGAAATTGCCTCCCAACTGCATAACTCAAGTAATATTATTTAAGTTATTTCACCACTAAACACAGCATTAACTTCTATAAAAATATTTGCATTTAGCTTTGCAATTAAATAACAGCTTTTACATAAAATATTATCTGACAAACGTGACAGCTTAAAGAAATATGTATCTTTATTTAATTTTAATTGTTTTTTTTTTGCATGTAATTAGTTAACCCGTCATTCTTGGCAGCGCTACAAGAATAAAGGCAATAAAGTTCTACAAGAGCAAAGGTAAAAAAAGATTTGACTAGCACAACAACTTTGCAAAACCAGTTTGAAGTTTGGCATTTGAAACAAAGAACGGCGGAGTGGAAAAAAATTTCGTTGGTAGATTAATATTGAAAAAAATTAGTTAATTGAATATTAAAAGAACATTAATGGTATAAAGCGTTTGTTCATTTAAGTTGCTAAAACAGCTTAAGTTAAATATTTTACAAAAGGCCGAAACTGGTCGAACCGTTAGCATGAGTTTGAAACTTATGACATAAAGACTGTTGGAAGAAATGAAAATGAATTTGAATATACATAATTAATAAAAACGGTAAATATAAATATATATTTTTAAACAAAAAATCAAAAAGAAAAAAATATAAAATATTAAATACTCGAAAAAAATCGATTAAATGCTCGACTTATTTACTTGGGATGACAAAGTTCTCTTTTTTTTTCACGAGCTAAAAATACCCATCGAATGAAAAATGCATAATGCATGTAGTAAGAGTTCTCCGTTGAGACTTGCGGTAAATAAGAAAAAATCAATTTGCATCTCATTTGGTATTTTTATAGAAAGTAATCACAAAGCGATGATGACAAAATGGCGGCAGAAGTAGAGCGCATATTGTAAAAATGGCAAAGATTGAAATAAGAAGGAGATTTTCTCATCTAAAGTTTTAGATTAAAGTAGCCCAAGTTTCGTTAGGCAAATGCTTAGAGTTCAAGTTATACTGACTAACTAACGCGAGACTCGAAGTTATTATTGACATAAACAGTACCTTAGAATGGAAAAATGGAAATTAATATTAAATAATGATGAAAAGATATCACACATTTTTGCAACGAAATGAAAATAACATTTCCGAGCTATTTTTTAATCTTTTTTAATCTATTTTTTATAATTTTTTTTTTTTTTTCTAAATGTCATTAGCTACTTGGCCGCCACAAAAATCAACAAATCTGCCACAACTCGCGCTGCATTCGCTACAACAAAAACGTCGTATATAATAGCGTGAGTAATTGACCTTTTTGTCTCGCATGCAACCCGAATGGCGCACTCGGCGAATGAATGCAAAAATTAGTGGCAGCAAAATGGCAAAAGGCAGCCGCACTCAATTGTGGTGAATCGGTGAATTTCTCCGAGGCGGTCAGCAAGGCAGCAAAGTGTGTGCGCTTGTGTGTGCTTTGTTTTCAATACGTTTTCAAAAAACTCAAAACAAATTTCTTACAGATAATTGAGCATTTTGTATGAAGTAGATAATTTGCAAGCCGCTGGAATGAAAGTTGTGATTTCGAATTTCTTTTCAAATGGGAATGAAAGGAAATTGCACATATGTAGTTGTATATGTACGTATATATGTATGCATGTATGTATGTACATATGTATATATGTAAATATATTTGTATGCATTCGAATTGGTGCAGTAAGCAAAAGCAGGATGCAGTTGCTGATGAGAAAATTGTCGATTTGCAAATGCAATATTTTGTTGCATATATGTGTATGTGAATGTATACGCCGGCGGCAAACGTGATTGATTAGAAATGAAACTGAAAAGTTAATTACGAAATGGTACGTGCTTTGCATGGACTACTTACACTTAATGCAACTAATTGGTAGCATATTGTAAGCATGTGTGGTTAAAGAAAAAATTCAAAATATGTATGCTAATTATTAATTTTTTTTCTAAACCTAGCTAATGCATTTTTTTATAAAAATAAAATTTTGTAATTTGTAATAAAATAAAAATAATAATTTGAAAATATTAATTTCAAACAAAAATGTGAAAAAATTAATTTTTAATTAAAAAAAAAAATATTTAATTAAAAAAATAATTTTAATTAATTTTTAATTATTTTTTATAAAATAAAATTTTTTACAAAATCAAATTTTTATAAAAAAAAATTTAATTTAGTTTCTTTTACAATTTAGTTAATAGATAAGTTTTATGAAAACTTTATAAAAATATTATCAACAAAATTTAAATAAAAAAATAGTTTTTGTTATTAATTTTATTAATTTTTTTACACTGTTTTTTTCTTTTAATATAAAAAAAAAAAATGTTTGAATAAATTTTTCAAATCATATTCTTCCAACAAAAAACATCTGAAAGTATGTAATTTTATTTCCTTTTTTAGAAAATAAATTTTTTTTGATGAGCAAATACTTTTTTAGTTTGTTGTATAAAATAATAGTTACTCTAATTATGAAATTGTTTTTCTTTAAAAAAAAAATCTTTTAATAAGATAATTTTTGCAGATATTTTTTGCATTTTTTTAAATATTTTTTTTATTTTTTTTTTTAGTTTTTTATTATTGTTTTATGGAAATATTTTTCAATTTTTTTTTCATAATTATTATTAAATTTATATTATATTATTAAATTGAAATTATGGATTTTTGATGAATGATATTATTTAATTAATTTCATTATTTTTTATTATTTTAACAAAATAATTTAATTTTTCCAATCTAATGATTATTTTTAAGCTTTCAATAACATTTCTAAACTCCACTAAAATAATTTTTATTACAAAATAAATTTTTTTATATATATATTTTATTTAATTTATATTATGTTTTATATGAAGCGTGCATCACACAGTGTACATTTCGACTCACTCTTTCCCAATTAAAATTAATCAAAAGCATTAAAAACGGTTACCCCATACTTCTCCCGTGCTTTTATTTCTTCACTGACTGGTCAGTGTAAAAATCAATCAACTTGATGTACAGCCAGCAGCTCCCATAAACAAATACTCAGATATAATAATAAATACCAAGTGTAAGTATGTACATGTATAAAATATATATGTAAGTCGGCAAGCTCAGCGCTGTCGCATTGTGGCACCTTTATGACTGTCCGATTCTGTATGCTCATGCGATAAAAATGCGGTTTACATTCACTTTTTGCTAAGCAAGTTACTTATGTAAAAACGTACGAGTATACACGAGAGTAAGACAAATTCGTAATCTCGGTTACACTGAGAGAAAAGGTGAGAGTTTAGTTTGTGGGTGAAAAAATTTTAACAAAATGATACATAACGATACATAACGATAAACAATTTTATAATCCAATGTTTTTTCAACTTTAACAAATTTAGTGGCCCAATTTAAATATTTTTTTATTTAAAATTACTATTTTTGTTTTTATATTCTTTTTTATCAATAAAACGATTTTCGAAAAAATTTTTGATTTTTTTTTTAACTGAAAAAAAAATATAAAACTGTACGGCGAAGTAACTTTCCGTTATATATAAGAGCCCATACTTGGAGATATTTTCTTAAAGAAATATAAGAACCTATTCGAACTACTTTTTCGAAATACACTCAAAAAAATATAAAAAAAATCGAACATATTCGAATAATTTTTTCGAAGTATACTCAAAAAAAATATTTTTTTCAACAAATTCGAATATTTTCGAAAATTTATTTGGAAAAATTTACTCAAAAAAATTTTTTTACAACAAATCCGAAGAATTTATTTCAAAATACACTCAAAATATATTATTTTTTCGAACAAATTCGAACAATTTTTCTGAAATATACTCAAAAAAATTGTTTTTGAACAAATTCGAACAATTTTTTCGAAACTCAAAAATATTTTTTTTTTTTGAACAAAACACAAAACAAAAATATATTTTTTGGAACTAATGCGAACAATTTATTTAATCAATTTTTGAATTTTTTTTAAGCTTTCGGGAACTTTTGAACTTTGCTTGACATTTTGAATTTTAATTTTTGCTATTATAAATCGATTATTCTAACTAATTTATTATTGTAAGCCATCATACAAGTACATATGTATATTTCATTCATGTACAATGTCTCTGTATAAATTTTCGATGGCAGCCCCTATGAAATATTACAAAAATAGTTATAGAATATTAAAAACTACATTAAACGCTAATAAAAGTTTTATTTCAAGCAGAACCACTGCATATTTAAAAGTGCATTATTTTCGCTCGATAGTATGATTATGCAATTCTCACACACTTTAATAAAAAAATGCAATGAATACTTAAAGCAATGATGCATGTGTCCAGCGTGCATAGGTCACTTACGTAACTTGTATAAACTTGAATTCTTGTGGAAGTAATGCGAAAAATAAAGAAATAAAAAGAAAAAATAGAAATAAAAAGATAAAATAAAAACAAAATTAAAAGAAGAAATATAATAAATAAAAAGACAAATTGAAAAAAAAATTAAAAGAAAAAAATCAAATTAATACTCGCTTAACTTGATTTGCAGACTATGACAAGACTATAAATTACGTGTTGTGCAAATAAATGGCATTAATATATCACCTAAGTAATATAGAGAGTATAAGAGAACTGCCAACTTTTGACAAGTAAAAAATAATAATTAGTGCCTAAGAAAAAAATAATACCACCAAAAATCATATAGCAATTTAACACGCAATAAAAATATATTTTTAATAATATTTTAATCAAACAATTAATTAAAAATAATTAATATATCTTTAAACACATATACATATGTATGTTGGTATGCATTTGCCCTCGAGCCATTCGTCCCAGTTATGCAAATCCCATAATTCGGCGACTCGTTTTGGCGCTGCAGTTGGATTTGGCTTAGCTGAACCGACTTAAAGCGGACTTTTTTTAAAACAGAAACTTCTTTGACAGCGCCTCAAATGTTGGCAAAATACATTACAAATAGCACGACAACAACAAAAAAAATGTTGCCAAAAAATCCGCAGATAGCTTTTGGCGTTTCGCAAGCAAAATGGCGGCGCAGCGTGACTAGTTTTTAATAAAAGCCTGCTGGTAAGATGAAAATGCCACAACCGCAGCCAACTGACAACAGAAACGCCACAAAAACAAAAACCAACTAAAATCAATTTGAAATGCAAAATTGCTTTACAAGCTGCCAAAAACAACAAAAAGTATATTGCACGCGCACAGCAGACTTTACGAAAAAATCTAGCGAACTATGAGTAGTTTTTGGTGCATGGTTGGTTGGTTGGTTGCCTGATTGTTGGCGGCACAAACCAACCAAAAGCGAACTTATTGTAGCAAGTGCAACGGCACCGCGGCGTTGTCACCCACCGCTGTAGGCAATGCAAAAGCTGTGATGCTGTGCAGCGCAAAGTATTGCACATGCGGATTTGTTGTTGTTATTTGAAGTCTCTTTTTGTGGTGGCAACGCTGTCGTAGCAGCGCATGCAATTTCAATCAGCAAGAATCAAGAATCTCCCGCACAAGCAACGGCATACAGGAGTTGTAGTTATGTAAATGCATATTATATATCTATGTGTGTCACATATATTTATATGTATGTATGCATGTGTGACATGTTGGCACAAAACTTAACCAACGGGTACCGGTTCTTTTACCTTTTGTTATTGTGTTGTCAGTAGGCAAATCAAGTTTTCTAAAGCTTTAATTAGAATTTACTCAAGTGTGCAACGACATATTGCAACAACAACAACACATATGAGCTGCTAGCAGTTAGCGCTCATTCTAAACACACATGTATGTATGTATAATGGCACATTTATGTGCGTATAAAAGCACCTAGCCAGCCATTCAAGTAAATAAATCAGCGCGTAGAAGAACTTGCGGCTCACCGGCAGCCGTTGCATAGTGGCAAAGTGTAAATTGCGCTTGTGGCACATATCGCATAATGTGCAATATGCCAACAAAGTGACAATGGTTGGTCACAATATACACACACGCACATAGATATCATAACGCCAACGTGCAACTCGTTTGTACCCACTTGCACAAAAGGGCTACTACTAATTAAATCAACAGTGGCACCAACGGTGGCAGACATGGTAGCAAAGTAGCAAAGCGCCACCATATGTTGCGACTGCTCCCTCGACGCTGATGTTGTTGTCCAACTATTGTTTTGTTGTGCTTTAGCTGTCGCATTTTGCCTGCCACTCATTCAGTGAGTGCCTATTTTAGCAAGCGCAATGTGTGTGTGTGTTGCTAACGCATTATGATGCATGATGCATGCATTCATGCAACAGTCACTGCTCCTCGACTCCACTTGGCGTCACGGCTGCCAGTGCTGCCATAATACGGAAAAGAAAGTTTTTCTGGGTCACAAACGCACAAAACGCTTTTAGGCGACGCAACGGCAGCTATGTAGTGTGGTAGCAGCGTGGAGCGTGTCGCAAGCGAGTCGCTTTTGCAATGTGTTAGGGGAGGGAAGTTGAAAGCGACAGGGAGTATTACAGTGGTTGATAAATGAGCTGACATTGCTACTAATAAGGAGAATTGGCATATGGGAATTTATGGATATTGCTATTCTAAATAATAACGGTAATGGTATTTGTAATGTATTTGCTATTGGTAATAATAACGGTAATTGGTAATTGTAATGGTATTTGAAATTACATAACATACACATTTTTAAGTATATTGATAATTATAGTGCTTTTAGTATTAATATTGGCACCAGTAATGGTAATGGTATTGGTAATTTAATTACCAGTAGTAATTATAATTTTTTTGAGAAAAATAAAGTCATGTTTACATGAGTATTGTATTATACATGATAATGAAATGTGTAGTGATATAGCTATTGATATTTATAAATATTGGTACTGGTAATGGTAATGGTATTTGAAATTATATAATATACACATCTGTGCGTAATATTGATAATTATAGTGCTTTTAGTACTAATATTGGCACTAGTAATGGTATTGGTATTGGTAATTTGATTACCAGCAGTAATTAAAATATTTTTGGGAAAATAAAATCATATTTTAAATAGTACTGTATTGAACATGACAATGTAATTTGTAATGCTATAGCTATTGATATTAATGGATACCGACATGGGCAATTGATTATGATTATACTATTTATTTGTGTAATGATAATTGTAATGGTACTGAAGTTGATAATGGTACTTATAATGGTACTGAGTTTGATAATAGTAACGTTATTTACATGTATACCAAATATTTATGAATATATTATGAACTGCGTGGTTCTTACTGTTAATATTGAAATGTATTGAAAATTGTAATCACATTTTCAAAAATAATTATTAGTCACTTGTAATGACTTTTATATTGGCACTTGCAGGTTTATAAAGAATGATACTGATATTTTTTATATATGATATATGGTAATGGTATTTGTAATGGTACTGAGATTGGTAATGGTAATGGTGCTGGTACACGAATTTTTTTTAGAACTACTTCTGGAATTGGTATTGGTACTATTACTAGTATTTGTAATGGTACTTAATTTTCTAATGGTAATGGTACTGATAAAATAATATTAGTAATGGTACAAGAAACTTTTTAAAACTAAATTTGGAATTGCTTCTATTACTAGTATTTGTAATGTTACTTAGATTTGTAATGGTAATGGTAATGGTAATGGTAAAATAATATTTTTAAAAATATTTTTGTGATATTTTTGTTATACAATACGGAATAGGTATTCTTTAAATTGTAATTAAATTATTTTTACAGAGTAATTTAATATTTCGTCTTAAGAATTACATAATTTTGCCCTCCAACACACTGTATTCAGTAGAAAAATTGAATTTTCATTACGAAAAATTTGTTTGTGTATGTCAATAGAACTGCTGTTGCTGTAAACTTCTTTGCCGCCACTTGTAATTCAAAGCTAGAAAAGCGCGTGCTTACAAATGTAGTGCAAAGCAAACTTTTCTGACAAAGCAACAACAACAAAAACTAACTAACAACTTAATGCAATGCAGAAGTTACAGTTTTCATAAAACCCAATAAACTTTTAGGCGGACAGAGAGGCAAAGCAAATCTGCAAACTATGAAGCAGTGTCATGAAACATAAAATGAGGAAGAGGGCATGGAGCACCTAGACGCCGAGAACAGATAAAAATCATATGCTTTTAAAATGTATGCACAGTGCAAGCGTTTCAGGGAGGAAAAAGAGGTGAAAACAAGAAGGAGAGGGGAAGGGAGAAGAGGCAGAAAGGAGGAGGAGGGCAAAGGAAGAGGATAAGCCAAAGATTCAAATAGTTGTATACAGACAGCAAAGCAGTTGGCATATTATCACTTTTGTTGCTGCGGGATTTGTTGTCAGTTAAAAGGAGGGATCCTTGCGGAAGTAGTCAACTACTCGGGATTACAACAACCAACAGTTACAGGCATGTAATATTATAATACTCTGCCTTGTGCAACATTTCCTCGTTTTTTGTGCATTTCTACTTCGTTGTGGCATACATTTGTTGCTGTAATTTGCATGCACTCTCAAAGCGTTTTGTAAAGAGACGGGGAAACATGCATAAAAATCAGGCAAGAAAAAGAAGCAGAAAGAAGTTCGTTGCTCTAGCGAAAAAAATCTGAATTGTAGGCGAGTGTTTATAGCGGACATAAAGTAATGGAAATATGAACGTTGAGTATTCAAATATTTTATGCAAAACAGCTTTTCAATGCTAAAGATGGTTGATAGCGCGTAGAGGAGACCACTTAGAAGTTTTGATTAGAAACGAAATTACTTTTTGCTTTTTAGTGCTAGTTTTCTACTCGGTTTCTTACGCTCTTTCCCTCTCTCTCACTCTTTCAGTTAAGCTTACAAAGCTTAATAGAATCCATTGCCTGCTCTCTTGACCCACAATTTCAATTGAATTTTCTTGATTTCAGACACATCAAAGCTGATGATGTCCGTTTGCTGACCCACTTTTCCTTTCGTCGAACTCGATTTCGAACGCGAATTCTAATTAACCAAAATGTTACTCTAATTTCACGCTCTGCGTTCGACTAACTTACTTCAATTAAGTAAAATGCAACGCTGCCAACGCTTTCAACTCAATTATGTGAAAATATTGAGGCACTTATTAAAGTTCAACGCACACTTTCTTGCTTTCTCGTCATCATAAATCATCGTGCACCGCGCGCTTAGTGAAGCCCAGAAAGCAAAACCAAACTGCTGTGGTGTAAAGCAGTTACGAGATTTTCTTCTTTCGTCTAAATTTTCTTCAAAGCGCATATTTTGTATATTTAAGCTAATTGAATTTGAAGCTTTAATAATGACTAATTGTCCAAATGTGACACCATATTTACCGCATGAGTCCAATAACATCGCTAACGGTTAATGCTGCAGGATATGGAAGTGGCTAGACAGTAAATTACAAGCAAAAAAACAACAGTACATAACAATACTTCAGAATGAGGTTAGGGCAGTAGCGTTAACAGCCAATCAAGCAGAGAGATGGAGGGAGATAGAGCTTAGCTCCAGGAATTGAGCTTATTGCCCATACACTAAGCTCTAATGAGAATTTCTTGCTTTTAATCGCATTAAGGCAGCTAAGCGTTTGAGTTTCGCTTAGTCGCCAGTGGAGATTATAAAGCGTAATTAACTGTTGGGGCTATTAAACCGCTAATAAGTGGCATTCTTGTGTCAATTGCGTAGGCTAGAGCATGCGAAAGTCCAATTAACCACAGTTGAAGGAGCTAATTATGTAAATTTATATTTCAAATGTAAGAAAAATATTAAGAATATATTTATTTTTATGGTAATTGAGAGAAATATTATTAAAAAAATAAAAAATCTGGCAACTTTTGTAAAGTAAACAAATGTTACTGAATGTAGTCATTGAGTTAAAGAATTATATTAAAAATTATATTATTTGAAAATGAAAAAATGGCAAAAATATTATTGAAAAATGTGGCCACTTCTGACAAAACGAAAGTAAAAATATAATTACTGAAAAAAAAAATATAAAAAAATTTAGCATTTTCTATTCTAACGAAAGTAAAAACATGTTACTTAAAAAATTAGAAATAAAATTAAAAAATCTGGTAACTTCTGTCAAGACAAAATTAGTTCGTGTTTTAGAAAATTGTTAAAACAAATCTCTGGGATTTTTTGAGACAAATGGAGTTGAGCAATAGAAAAATTATACCGAAAAATATTTTAATCTGGCGCCTTCTGTCAAAACAAAAACAATTAAATTTAAAAAATATTTAAAAATATATTTAAAAAATTTAAAAATTGTACATCTTTCGCCGAGATAAAACTGGTTGAGTTATAGAAAAATATTCCAAATTAGAAATATAAAAAGTCTGGCAACTTCTATCTAGACTTTTATATTTACATACATACATCTTTTATTAAGATGCTGGGTTATGGAAATAAATTCCTGAACAAAAATAAAATTAAGAATATAACTGAAAAAAAAAAATCTGTCAACTTTTGCCAACACAAAAGAATATGAGTTCTAGAAAAATTACACAAACTGCTAACTTTTGCAAAGACATACATACATATGTATGTATGTATTTCAGTTAAAAAAATATATTAATTAAAAACAATATAATCTGGTAACTGTTGCAAAGCAAAAATAGTTGAATTAATACTTGAAGAAAATTTTAAAACTCGGCAACATTTGTCGAGATAAAACTGGTTTGAAACGAATTCTAACAAAAAAATTAAAAAAGCAGTAAATTTTTGTTAAGGCAAAAGTTGGTGAGTTATAGAAAAATAGCACTGAAATATTATAAAAAAAAAATAAAAAATATAAACGGAAAAATCTGGCAACATTTACCGAAAGCGAATTAAATCAACGTCTGCAGATTCTTCTTCTTCTTCTCAATTTTGTTTACATTTTCTTCTAATTTAAAATATAAAAACTGAAAAAGTCTGGCAACACTTGCCAAGAAAAAATTATACACACTTGTGCAGGTTATACTCCCTTCTAAATCTTTATACAAATCCTTCTACTTTACAAAATAAAAATAGAAAAAATCTGGCAACACTTGCTAAGAGAAAATTAAATCACCTTCTGCTGATTCTATTACTCCTTTTTATCAATTACTTTTATTTCGACAAATAATAACAAAACATCTGGCAACACTTTCAAGACAAAATTTAATCAACGTCTGCAGATTATTTTTTTTCGATTTTTTTACATTTCTTTCTATTAAAAAAACAAAAAACTGAAAAAATCTGGCAACACTTGTCAAGACAAAATTAAATCAACTTCCGCAGTTTGTACCTTTTCCCGATTTTTTTTACAATGTCTTCTATTTTAAAAAATAAAAACAAAAAAATCTGGCATCACTTGTCAAAACAAAATTAAATTAACTGCTGCAGAATCTACGCATTTCTTAATTTTTTTTTTTTTATTTATTGAAGAAGAAAAAATGCATGCATTTTTCTTCGGTTTAATTAGCAGTTTTTTTTTCAGTATAACTGTACTTTTTTCTATTGAAAAATATAAATCAACGATTTTTAATTACTATCAAACATTGAAATGACCGTTAGTCTACCTAACAACATATAAATAACTTAACTGTATCAATGTTGAACATTTTTGTTAATAAAAGGCATAACTCAAAATGAATAGATCACATTCTTAACGGTTATCACAAGCGTTTAGAAAAGAGTTAATAGACAAATGGCGTGCAACACTTTCATTGGTTTGCTCTTTTAAAATTTACTTTGTATAAAGACCAACAAATAAATATGCAAATTTACAAACAAATTTATCGATCGTTAAAGTCAAAGCAGAGATACCACATTATTGTTATGTTGCTGTCGCACAGATGCTTAGAGCAGAGAATTTGGGTCAATGGCACTTGGCAGCATAAAAATGCTTGTAAAATTAAACTTGGCAGCTACTTTGCGCACCAAAAGCGTGAAATAGAATTTAAGTGTAAATTTTACAAGTGTATTCCACATGCGTTTGTGGTGATGAAAGCGTGAAAGAGTGAAATGTCCAACGGCAAGTGGTGGCCATAAATTGCCAGTGTATATAGCAAAGTAGTGTACAAAAGTATACGTATGTAAGCAAATAAACATAAATTAGTGAAATAATTTGTTAATTAAGTATATAGTTTACATTGCTATGCCATTTTATTGCACACAAATGCGCCGCGCCACATATTTGTGAGAAAAAATGTGCAGCGCGGCTAAGAAAAGTCAGCAGCGCGCTTCATTAGCGCCGTCCACAAGAAAAGCAAGAAAAGCCAATTTGCTACACTTTTGCTCATTTCGCTGACGTTATTAAATAATTTTCACTTGCTCAACAATTTACAAAAATAACAAAAATTCACATATTTGTATTTGTTTGTGAATCGAAAATAATCAGCGGTGATTTAATAGATACAAAACAAACAAAGAGAGAAAAACTTTTACTTTTCATTGAAACGAACGTAAATATATTTATATGCATGTATGCATGTCTCTATGTACTATATATAAAGGAAACGCCAAGTAAGTTTGTTTACCATTTTACGAGACGGGAGACGTCGTCGTTGCCGCATCTCGTCGACCAGACAAAGGCATTAAAATTTAAAAAAATGTAGTGGTAATGGCTTAAAATTTCTTCCACTTATTTTTCTTACCCCCTACATACATACAGCATCATATTTGCTGTGCCATGCTGCTTTTGTGCACCAAAAATGAAGAGGCCGAAAAAAATAATCAACAAAAAAGGTACACAGAATGAGAGAAAGGTGATATTTATTGACTCATTGGCATGAATTTCACTTTCCTCGAACGTTTGGCTGAAATGATGATTAAGTGGAGAAATTTCGCCGAAGATGAGCTCATATTCAGAGCAAGACAGCGAATTAAGAACAAGTGAATAAATTTTGATTTTGCGTGCTGCGCGTTGGTAGCAGGCACGTAGGCTTTTTAAATACCAAACAATTTTGCAGAAATTGTGCTCATTAAAATGCAGTGGAAATTTTTTAGTATTTTTTGAGGAATTTAGACATAAAATAAAGCTTGATAAGTACAGTGGTGGTATTTCTTAGTGATAGAAAATATATTACGGTGGAGAATTCAAAAACTTTGGGCATTTTCGGTTGTTAAACTTCTTGTTTAATATTTTTTTTGATTAAATTTTTTTATTTTAACTTTTATCTCTTTACTTAATTGAATAATTTATTTTTTTATTAATTTTTTTTCGGTTGTTAAACTTTGCGTTTAATAATTAGATCGGAATTTTTTATTAAATTTTTTTTATTTTATTTTAATTTTTGTTATTTTCTTAATTTATTTTTATTTTTTCATAATTATTTTTATTTCGCCTGCTAAACTTCGTGTTTAATCATTTTATAGACTATTTTTATATTATTTTAATGTTTACTGTTTTCTTAATTAAATTAATTTTTTTCCTAACTAATTTAATTTTTTTCCTAATTAATTAATTAATTTTTCTTAATTAATTCATTTTTTCAGTTGTTGAACTTCATGTTTAATAATTTTTTAGCTTTAATCATTTTATTTTAATTTTTATTATTTGCGTAATTAGTTTATTATTGTTTCTTAATTATTTTATTTTTCTAAACAAAATTTTTTGTATTTAGTTTTTATTTTTATAAGTGTGTTACCTTTGATTAATTTTAATTTGGTTATTTATTTTTCCAATAAAAACTTCTTTTCATATAGTTTAAATAGTTTATTTAAAAAAAAATTATTTACATTATTTGTTTTAATTTTAAACTATGATTTTTTAAATCTTTATTAATTTGATCTTATTATTTTGTAAATTTTTATTCTACTTTTTTATTTAAATGTTTACTGTTTTCTTAATTAATTTTTTTCTTAATTAATTCCTTTTTTCAGTTGTTGAACTTCGTGTTTAATAATTTTGTTTTGTAAATTGTAAACTTTTATTCTACTTGTTCATTAATTGATTATAATTATTATTTTTTAATTGATTTTTTTTAATTAATTTATTTTTTTACACAGTATTTCTTGTATTAAATTTTGATTTTTTAAGTTTTTTACTTTTATTTAATTTTTTTTTAATTTGTATTTTGCATTTTTTGTTTTAGTAATTGTTTTTAATAAACAATTTGCGTTTTTTTATTTTTTCACTTTTTTTAATAGTTAGTTTGTTTTCAGTTTGATTTTTTTTTTAATTTGTTATTATTATTTTTAAAATTTTATTCTAATTTTTCATTAATTGATTTTAGTTTTTTATTTGCTTTTTTTATTTTTATTTAATTTACTTAATATTTAACTTTTATTATTTCACATTCAATTTTTTTTGTAATATTTTGCAAGTATATCTAATATTTTACTTTTTGATTTTTTGTTAATATTTATTAATTATTTTATTCATTATTTGTAATTATTTATTACATTTTATTTAATTATTTATATTTAATATTATATTTTTATTTATCAATTTTTATATTTTTTTGTGATAAACTTTTATTATTTTTTAATATATTTTAGTGTCTAACTTCATTTTTAATTTTTTTAATTTTATTTTTATTTTAATATTTTTTTTATTTTTTTTTATTTTTTTATAACACAATACATATATATGTTTATTAGACAAATTTCCACATTTTAGACTGTGGCACACTTTTTCGCTCTCAATTTTTATTTCTTTTTCTCAAGCAATAATGTTGTATGTGCCTCGCATATGTACTTACGACACATATGTATGTACATATAACTTAAAATCTTCCACAAATTAAGTAATAACAGCACTTTTGTTTTTGAAAAAAAGAAAAAAACAGCATTTCGTCATTATTCCATTCTTCGAATATTTGAATATTTGTCACTGTATGACAGCGCATTGTCAGCCGTTTGGCACTTTTTCATTTGTCAAAACACCACACACACGACTTTTTGGCAGCGAATCGACAATGCGTGGGTTAAAATGTGAAATAAAATTTTCCTTCTGATTTTCATGACATGGCACAAAAGTAGAGAGCAAACAAAAAAGCACGGCTGAGGAAGAAATTAAAATGAAAATGGGCCGAAAAATGGAAAAATATGAAGGAAGAGTGTTCTTAATCCACTTACTTCCTTAATAATTCATTTATGCGAGCGTATTTTTATTCGAGTATGCTTTTATGGCATAAAAAATGGAAAAAGTTGAGTTTCAAGAAACATACGTATCAAAAATAACATTGTTAAATTGTTAGCTTGCGGTTGGGTTTTAAGAAAGCTCTGTATATATACTTTTCGCTACTATTTATACTATTAGGGTAGCTTATCACACCCCAACTGCGTGCGGCGTTGTTTAAGTGCTTATGAAGAAATATATATATAAATATATACAAATGTATGTACATATGTATGTAAATATATAGTATGTATGCTTAAGTCAGTAGTCAAAACTATTGGTATTTGCCAGACATACAGATATTTGCTAATATTTCTCCCCTAACTTTTCTTACTACAATCGTGTCATGCAAATAAATAAACGTCACATACAAATTACTTCCAAATACTAGCTATGCTTTGCTGTCAGCTAATGTTGTCATCACTCTAAAACGAAAATATTAGGCACCACAGTTTGCTCGCTACAAACTTATTTGCCAAACAGCAGCAGCCTACGCTTATCGCCGACTTTAAGTGAAATTTCTTAATGTGCGCCCTGCTTTTTTGGTGTACTGTAGGAGATATATGTACATACATATATGTATGTATGTGTGCAAACGCTGTAGCAATTGTTGACTGTATAAGAAAATCAGCTGCCTAGTGGCGACAGCTTAAAAGATAGGAAAATTTCGGTATTTCTTTGTAAGTATGTATTTTTTAATTATTGCTGAATATTTAGTTGTAGATAAAAACAACAACAGCAACAAAATTCTAAAGACACATACATATATTTACTTTAAAAAACATCACATTTGATGGAACGATTTGCAAATATGCAATAAGTGTTGAATATTTATTTAATTTTTTTTAATTTTCTTTTGATTTTTATTTATAATTTTTTTTTTTAATTATTTATTAATTTATTTTTTTATTTAAATTTTTTATTAATTATTTTTTTATTTTAATTGCTTATTTTTAATTATTTATTTAATTTTTTTTTAATCTTTTTTATTTTTTTTTAATTTTTAATTTTTTTTTTTTTTTTTCATTTATTAATTTTTTATTTTTAATTTTTTATTTTAATTTTATTTTTTATTTATTTAGGATAAGTTAGGAAAATTTCGGTATTTGGTTTGTATGTACATATGTACATATGTATTTTTTAATTATTGATGAATATTTACTCTTAGATAATGAAAAACAACAACAAATGTATAAGGACGCTAATATTTACTTAAAAATTTATAGTTGATGGAACGAATATGTACATAAAAATGTATGTATTAAAATTTTTTTTGTATTTAATTTTTTTTTTAATTTTCTTTTGATTTTAATTACTTCTTATATTTTTTTTTTTGATTTTAATTATTTATTAATTTTTTTAATATTTATATTTATTTTTTTTTTTAAATTTTTTTAATTATTTAATTTTTAATTATTTATTTAATTTTATTAATTTTAATTGTTTTTTTATTTTGTTTTGATTTTAATTATTTTTTTTTTTTTTTTTCATTTTAATTAATAATTTTTATTTATTTATTAATTTTATTTTTTTTTTATTTTTTGTTTATTTATATATTTTTATTTTAATTTTCTTAGATGCATACTTACATATATGCATATTTACATTTTTATGTTTTCGCCATCGTTCCATATTACAACGATGACAAGCCTCATACATAACTCAAAAGTTGTCTCCTATGGCCTCGGCAATATGCGCAAACATACTTATTTACATACATGGTATATGTATTTGACTCTGTAACTTTGCTTTGGGTGACGCTTGCAACATATGTGTCGCTGCAACGCCCCAATCACTCACAATTGACAATCCTTTAACGCTTCACTTCCCTTGGCAAATATGCATAAGCAATTTGCTAGCTTGTCACAAAGGCACATATACATATGTATATATATAGTATATATGTATACATAAATGTATACATAAATGTCACATATAGATACTATATATGAGTTATATGTATGTATATAAAAATAATGGCTTATATGCATATATGTATATATATTTGCAAGCACACTGCATATAAATGCAACAAAAAGTGTACTTGTGCAGATACTTACATATTTATATAGACACACATACATATATTATACAAATAAGATGCTACATATGCGAATATAGGCTCATTGTATAGCTGTGCCATTCATTTATGCTGATTTTTTCATCTTAACTGCACTCGAATGCAATGATTTCTTCGCCCATTTCGCCAACGACTTTGCTATTCACATTTGTAATTTGCAATTGCAGTCACAATCAAGCATGCAAATACACACATACAAATACATACAAACAAGCACATATACATTTACACATATTTACATAGATATATATTTGCATATATGCTACACTCAAGCACATGCGGAAGGCATTTATTACGCCGCAAGCACACATATGCGCATGTATGTGCGTGTCAACGCTTGGGTTTTCCTCACTTTGGCTGCCTTTTTTCTTCGTTTTTTATTCGTAGCTTCACACGTCGCGTCACATAATTGTTCGTCATCATCATTGCCATAAATTTTATGCATTTAAATCCTAAACGCGCAAGCATATCCGGTCGCTGGGTCGCTGAGTTCCACGGCAGTCCGATAATGAATTCGCGACGCAGGCGCTAGGGCATATGGAAAGTCTTACACATATATAATACCTGGTTGACTGAAAATCGAAATTTTCAAACATACAGATATACACACACACATCTCGTTGCGGCTTTTTCACCTCTGAATGTTTTATTGCTTTATTGTTCGGATATTTAGCCGGCTAAGCGTTGTACTCGAAAGGAGCTGTAGGTAGTTGCCACAAGCAAGCAGTTCAGTGATGGCAGGCGAAGAGACGATACGCTGCCGGAAGGTACATACATATGTATATATTTATACCCTGAACAGGCTTGTTTAAGTTTGTCACTAAGTTTGAAAAATTTTGAAGGAAAATGATCAGCATAACGAGCCGAGTCGATTTAGTCCAACTGACCGTCCTTTGTCTGTATATATGAGAACTACTCTCTCAGTTTTTGAGATATCGCTACGAAATTTTGCATACGTATTTTTCTCCCCAAAAAACTGCTCATTTGTCGGTATTGCTAATATCGGGTCACTATAGATTATAGCTGCCATACAAACTGAATGATTAAAATCAAGTCCTTGCATGGAAAACTTTTTTATTTAACGAGATATCTTCACGAAATTCGGCAGGGAAAATTGCTATAATTAATTGTATAATATCCGAAGAAATTTCTCTGATCGAACAACTATAACATATAGTTGCCATATAAACTGAAGAATCAAAATCAAGTTCTTGTATGGCAAACTTTTATATATGACAAAATATCTTCGCGAAATTCGGCATGGAAAATTTCTATAAGTAACTGTATAATATCCGGAGAAATTTTTTAGATCGAACAACTATAGCATATAGCTGCCATACAAACTAAATGATTAAAATAAAGTCCTTGCATGGAAAACGTATTTGTTTAACGAGATATCTTCACGAAATTCGGCACGGTAAAATGCTAAAAGCAACTGTATCATATCCCAAGAAATTTCTTGGATCGAACTACTATAGCATATAGCTGCCATACAAACTGAACGCTGAAAATCATGTCCTTGTATGGAAAACTTTTTTATTTGACAATGTATCTTCACGAAATATGGCATTAATTACTGTCCAAAGCAACTGTATCATATCCCAAGAAATTGTTTAGATCGAACAACTATAACGTATAGCTGCCATACAAACTGAAAGATCGAAATAAAGTCCTTATATGAAAATCTTTTATATTTGTAAAGGGCATTACAGTCGAAGCTCACATTTCCTCTTGTTTTGTAGACAAAATGCCATACAAAACCTACAAATGAAATGGATATTTGAATAATTCATGTTGTGGCAGCAAGACAGACTGCAGCAGAGCGGCACGCGTGGCAGACGTGAAAGATCTAGGCGTTGTTGCATATTTACCTGTTGTAGCTAAGCTACTTTTACATACAAATAATGTGTTTATGAGTATGTGAATTGGCACTACTGTTCAGCATTGCTGTGATTTTTGGGATTTAACACTCTGCATTTAGCAGCGCTGCTTACAGAAGCGGCAGGAAGTGTGAGCACAGGCATACATACACATCTCTATACAATACATACAAAAAGCTGGTTAAAAGACCAACAAAACGTGTGGGTCATTATCCTGCCGCCATATGCCTGCTCGCAGCGACTGTCCATGTCATTTACACCTCATTCAGCGGCGCTGCGGCATAATCGTCAATTTTTATTAGTATTTGCTTAAGTAAATGATTTAGTCATAAGATAAACGGGCACTAAGTAAATATGCGCATCACATCACTGTACATATGTATGTATATTTATGTATTTACTTGCAAATACAGCTCGTTTATTACAAAAATCAATAATAAAAATGTGTGTACTCACAATCAGTTACGCGCGTGCAGTTACACAAAAGTATATATATAATTTAGTACATAAAAGTATCTGTAAATAGATATGCATGTGCATGCCTGCATTTGTGCGCTTGTGTGCGTGTATTGGTGTTTTTGTTTATTCAAAAGTCCTTGGTGCGGGTTTTTGAACCTCGATTGCTATTGCAGGCACTTGAAAATTCCAGCCACACATCGGCAATGAGTCCGTCCGTGTACATTTGTGGCATGTGTGCTTGCGCTTAGGTGAGTATGTAACGCTTGTTGTTATTGTTGTTGATTTTTTGTGGTAATGTGCATTGTTTTGCCATTGTCGTCACTGGCGTCTTGTGCTGAGGCAAGACGTCCGAAACCTGAGTTTTCAAACTCTAGGAGACGTACTTATTTCTATATATATTTACAAAGGAACATATGTTTTTGGTTTGGGAGAGGCACAAAAAGTGAAATTAGATTGTGTTTTATATTTTCTAAAAATAATATATGCTACTTATGCTTAAAATCCGAACTAAAGTCAGTGCCTAAATCTCATTAGCCGAAAATACGAAACAAAGTCAGTGCTTAATGTCGCTTGGTAATTTCTAACCTCAAAATAAGTAAGTTTCCAAATTGTCTAAAGGTCATTTTTTGAAATCAAATCTGCCAAAGTAACGGAAGTCTGTCAATAACAGGGTTGTACTAAGCCAATCTAAACAAAACTTTATTACTACTAAATTTATACTACTAAAATTATAGTTCTTTCAGCGAACTCAAATATCCTCCTCAGAACCACCCCCAGAGGAATGCAAATATCGTAACTTCGGCTCCACTATCATACTTATAAGCTAAATTGTAAAGATTCTATTAGATCAAAGGCAGAGCTTAAAGCTTCCGGCTTAGCTATTGAATAGTTAAATCCACGATTATCTGTTTGAAGGTCATTCCGGTGTAATAATGTGGACTTATATTGCAAATATACTGTCTGAGAGACCTCGTAAGCTTCCACAAAACTTTTTTAGGAAGCGGTAAAGGCAAGTTACACTAACGAACTTCCGATACACAATCTTGAAGGCAGGGAAATTAGCATAGAAGAGAGAAGAATAATGCCTCTTCGCACCAAGCTGGTTATGAGTCACTGATATTTATATCTTATGCCCTGACAGACTTAAGTCTTTACATTGTTCAATTTTTCGACAATTTGGAATCAAGCAAGATAATCAGACTAATTTCATTAAGATAGCGTGGACTTATGTATATCCCACATTATTTTTATTCAAGAAACACTCGCTGGTGCACAAATGCAGTGCTAAGCTTTAGAAGAACTTTTAACATACTTGAGCTTATGATCCACAATCTTGAGAACTTACAAATTATAATATCAGAAAGTAGAATAATGCCTGTTGGATCCAGACTTATTTTGAGTCAGTGGTGTTACTATCTTAGGCATTATGGTCAGTCTTAAGACTTATCATAGCTAATTTTTCGACTATGGAAACAAGTAAGCCTTCCGGGTTGTCTGTATTGTCACTGGTGGCCTTTTACGGCAAATATTTTGGCTCCCAAACCTTGCGGCCTTACAAATACCATTTCTTGAAGTGGTAAGCCTTGTAAGTACTACTAACTTCATTGAGCTTGGGATCCACAACCTTGAGAGCTCCAAAATTTTAATAAAAGAGGGAAGAAAAATGCCTTTTGAGACCAGTCTGATTATAAGTCAATGATAAATCGGGCCTTAGGAAGTACGAGTCAAAAACAAGTAAGCTTTCCGGGTTAACTGATGTCTCACTGTTGGCCTTTTACGGCAAATATTTTGCCTCCCAGACCTTAAAGTCTTACAAACACCATATTTTGAATTTCTAGGCTTTGTAAGTACAACTAATTTTATTGAGCTTAGGAACCACAACCTTGATAGCTCAAAAATTATAATAAAAGAGGGAAGAAATTTGGGACCAGTCTGGTTCTATGACAATGATGATCCGGCCTTAAGAAGTACCATTTTTTTAAGGCTAAGCTTTGTAAGTACCACTAATTTCATTGAGCTTGGGATCCACAACCTAGACAGCTTGAAAATTATAATAATAGAGGGAAGAAAAATACATTTTGAAAACAGTTTGATTATAAATCAATGATAAATCGGGTCTTAGGCAGTACGAGTCAAACATTTACTAACGCTTTCACAAAGCTTTAACAAAAAAAGCTTCAAACCGTCTTCCAACAGCTGATGAGTTGATTAAATCTTTAATTTCTTTTCAAGCTTCAATTACTGTTTTCAGCTGCCAATCTCAGCAGCAAAAGCTGTAACTATCTAAGGTATTTACACCTAACTGTACAATTACATACATATACGCGGAAACACAGAAGCTGATGAGGAAGTTGCGAGCTTAATTGAATAATACTAAGTAAATATCTGAATGAAATTTACATGCACACACACATACATATGTATGTACGTGGATACAAGTTCAGAAATAAATCAAATAAAAAAAGCGCTGAGTTGAAATTTCACAAGCTTCCAGCGCAACGCACACCCACTAAGTGAATGTAGTAAAAGCATTTTTAACGAAATTTTTAAGTTTTCCTACGTTAATGAATTACAAAATTCACTCGAGATAGGCGAGCGAATCCACGCATGTAAACACACACGCACACAGCGTCAAATATATTTTATAGCTGGCTTTACGGCGCGTAAAGGGCACAGTTAGAGGGACAGCGGGAGAAATAGTGCTTGTAACACAGAAGCATTGGGCCCAGACGCCGCGCACACTGCGCCTTCTGTGCCTTTGTGTAGATTTATTAGCAAGCAACAGTTGAAGCAGCCGGCTGAAGAGCCAGCGGAGTGCCGCCTAAGAGCGTGTAGGTATGTGGGCACAGCAACGTCTGTCTGTTTGTATGTGTGGCACACACGCTTCACATTGAGTTCCCCCTAGACGCAGGGCCGCTGAAGTGATCTCTTGCGCCAAGATGAATTAGCGTCTGACGGAGAAGAGACATGAGAAACTTCAAAAATTTACAGCAATCCCCACGTGTGTCTGTGTGTGTGTGCTTATACCCGTGTCTGCATGTAAATAACATTTTAAGACCCTTCCGCATAAAATTTACACACGAAAAAAAAATTAAAAATAAAAATGAAAAAAAAATGGAAAAAACGGAAAATAATTTGTAGTCGCAACAAAAGCGCAATAACGGTGCAAACGAATAGTGTGGGCGCAGTTTGACTTACTGACTCTTGGCTGGCTGTACGACGGTTCGGCTGTTTGGCTGCCACGGTGCCCCAGACCAAAGCTGAAAGTAATGAAAAATACCGCAACGCAGGGCAATTCAACATAACGGAAAATGCATAAAGCAACTAAAAACTTATAGAGCGAGATAATAGCGGAGCAACAGCAGCAGCAGAGTGCTGTTAAAGGGCCAACGTGTGGCGCGCAGGCGGTGAAGGGCTTTGTATTCTAGTGTTGCTTTGTTGTTGTTGTTTTTTTTTTTTTTTGTTATGCAGACAGATGTTGCAGGCACAGCGCTGAGTACTTGGCTGTGGCTCCATATAACTTTATAGCTAGTTACATATGTAGGTGTATATGCAACCATATATTTGTATGTGTGTGTGTGTGTGCTTTAGGCTCTAACGCCGACAAGGTGCAGATTGCTGATAAGCAGATCATTGAGACATAACAGCAGCCCAAAAATATATGTATAAAGACAAGTACTATATAAATTTATATGCATGTGTGTATGTATGTATGTGTGTACTGTAGGTAGATAAAACAATTGAAGTTGATTTAACCGCAAATAAAGCAACAAAGAATTAATTTTCTATTTTTTTATTTTTATCTTTCATAAAAAATCTTTGGTTTGCTGACTTACTGTAACAAAGCAACATACAGATGTATGTACATACATATGTACTTGTATGTGTTTGTGCATAATGCATTTGATATGCGCACAAATGAGAGCGTGTGAGTATGGTAAACAAGTTAATAGCAAACGCATATGAGATAAAGCAAAATCTAATTAAGCAAATAAAAGTGGGCTGCAGACAACAGAAAACAACAACAACAAGTAATCATAACAACAACAAGAAATAAAAACAACAACAAAAACAATGTTAACAATAACAACAAAAACAGTAAAAACAACAACAGCAATAACAACAATGCCAGCAAAGCAACAACAATAACAACAACAACAACAAAATACTTATAACAACAAAAACACACTAACTGACAACAACACAATAGCAATTGCGGCCCGCACAACACCGTTGAGAATTCATCTAACAGGAAAATTGCTGCACAGCTTCCGAATGCGTCAAGCGTTCGCGCGCGCGCTGCCGCTGCGTCGGCTCACCTCACCTACATACGTGTGGTATGGGAAAAAGGAGAAAGTTCACGCACAGCGGTGGCCAAGACGGTAATCTGCGTGGAAAGCCGCTGATCTTAACCAGCGATAACGGTACAATTCACACTTGTAACGGTTAATTTATATGCGAGAAACAAAAGAAAATTGAAATAGAAAAATAAAGCGCGACTTTGGAAAATTCACTGGCGGCTTGAAAGCGAAATTCTCGTAACAATGCGTGTGTTGATGGGTAAAAGTTTGCCCGCAACAAAAACAAAAGAAACATACATTCATACAAATATGCTATACAATGACTTTGTGGCGAGTCGCTAATAAACACATTAAAAGTTAGGTTGCCTGTAAATTATTCGTGAAGAATAAATACTTCAAAATGTATATTATTTATGTGATATTTTATATATGTATGTATAAATGCAAATATGTCTGTATAAATATAAATATGTACATAAAAATATAAATATGTTAAATTTATTTAGCAATTTATGCGTGTAAAAGCTAGTTTAAGGCACAACTAGCTCATAATTTTAGACGAGGTTATCAGTAAGCAAGCACGAAGCTCATGAAGGGACATAGATTTGTGACATTTCGTGCTTGTGTGTATGCATATATACATATGTATTTATGTAAAACCATAGTTGATTGTAATATTTAGACAGCACATGTTGTAATTGTTATTTTTCTTGTGCTGTCAAAATGAGCAGCACATATTTTATTAAACAAATATGAATTTCAAAAGCTACCAGTGTATTTGTATGTGCATACAAACAGATGGGCATATATAACATATTATAAGTGATATGTGAATAAAAGTTTAAATTAGCATAAATAAGCTAATGAAAATCGTAACATAAGCTTTAATTATCGTCTGATAAAGTAGCCAGTGGGAATAAAGTGGCTTGGAGCACGTTGAATGAGCATAGCTACATACATATATGTATATATGTATGTTATTGTAAGGCGATCTAGAAAAATATTTGATCAATGTGGCATTGTCTTGAGTAATAGTTCATGTAATTTTATGAAAATAATCGTCTCAAATAAAGTAGTTTTTCATAACAGAACTTGATTTTAATCGTTCAGTTTGTATGGCAGCTATATGTTCTCGTGGTCCGATCTAAACTATTTCTTCGTAAATTGTACCGTTAGCTTAGGCAATCTTCCGTGCTAAATTTTATGAGGATAGCTTGACAAATAAAAAAGTTTTTCGTACAATAACTTGATTTTGAACTTTCAGTTTGTATGGCAGCTATATGCTAAAGTGGTCCGATTTTAACCATTTTTTCAGAGATTATACCGTCACTCTGGAAAATTCTCCGTGCTAAATTTTGTGAGCATACCGTGTGAAATAAAAAAGTTTTTCATAGAAAAGCTTGATTTTAATCGTTCAGTTTGTATGGCAACTATATGCTAAAGTGGTCCGATGTGAATCATTTCTTCAGAGATTGTACCGTCACTTTGGAGAATTCTCCATGCTAAATTTTGTGAAGATAATTTATCAAATGCAAAAGTTTTCCATACAAGAACTTAATTTTGATCGTTCAGTTTGTATAGCAGCTATAAGCTATAGTACTCTGATCTAAACAATTTCTTCGAAAATTGTACCATCACTTTTAACAATCCTTCATGCTAAATTTTGTGAAGATAACTTGTCAAATAAAAAAGTTTTTCATAAAAGAACTTATTTTTGACGGATAATTTTGTATGACAGCTATATGCTATTGTGGTCCGATCTGAACCATTTCTGCTTAAATTATACCATTGACTTAGATAACCTTCCGAGCAAGATTTCGTAAAGATACCTTGACAAATAAAAAAGTTTTTCATACAAGAACTTAATTTTGAAGGTTCATTTTGTATGACAGCTATATGCTATAGTGATCTGATATCAGTAATTCCGACAAATGAGCACTTTCGTGATGAGAAAATGGCGTGTGCAAAATTTGATACCGATATCTTAAAAACTGGGAGACCTATTCGCGTATATAAAGATAGATAATCAGATGAAAAAAGGTATTTAATGCACAAAAGGTCCAAAAGTAAATTTTTTTTTTAAATTTCCGTCGAAAATCTTCAATAAAAATTATGATTCCGCATTTGACACTTTAGAATACAAATAAAATATACATACATACATACATATATGTATGTATGCAAACACACAGGCGGAGATAAGCACACTGTTCTCATATAAATTTATGATCATGTAAATTAGGTAATATAAAGCAACAAAAAACAGACATCATTGTCATTGAAAATTTTTATAGCGCAATGCTTACTTTACATTTAATTACAATGTTACACATACATATATACAAACGAGTATACATAAATATATATGGCTGTCTATATAAATTTTGGTGTTCAATCTAAAGTATTAACTGCATGTGTCGCGCGAACGCATTAAAATATATAAAACAATAAAAAAGCATAAATGATAATAATTAAAACAGACATGAAGTGCCCAAGCGGCATGCCGCCGCCGATAAGCCGCCTGCCACCAGCGCAAGCAAAATTCGACGAATAATCGTTGCAACCACCAAACGAGACGACGCGAGGGCTCAAGTGAAGTGTCAACGTGTTACGCGCAAAAAAGCTTTAATGGGCACTTACATAAACAAAAAATAATAAAAAAAAATTACAAAAACAAAAAATAATAATAAAAAATATTGTGTACGCCTTCTATAAGAAGTAATGGAGACGCCAAGGAGAGGCATGCACCCTCAAAAAATCATAAAGTGGCGTGTTGCATAGAAATTAAAGTAACGCAAACGCTTGAGATAAGCACAAAGGTCACTTGCATGCATGTGTTTGTGTATATGTGTGTGTAGAAGACGCCAAAGGGGCGTTAATAGCACTTTAATATTATTATTATTTAGTTCGGTGGCAAAATATTGAAGGGCAGCGCAGTATTAAACTGTGGAAACTCAAAAAAACTGTGTTGCAAGTGGTTGAGAGGGGTGGAGAAGTGAATGAGAAGTGCCTGAAAAGTGCTGCCCACTAGATAACGGTATAATTTTTCATATGCAAACGTGCTGCAGACAATATGACTTTAATATTGCTCAATAGTTTTGCTAAAACAATACATTTGTATATATTTTTTATATACATATACATACATATGTATGTATGCGTGAGTGTGTTTGTATATATGTGTCATACTCGCTTTCGGAAGTGACTTATCAATAGCAGCACATCCGCAAAATGAAAACCAACTGCGTTTTATTGTGCCAAGCAAAGCGAAAGTTAATTTATTTGCAAGACTAGAATATACAAAAACACAAATACAACAAAAGCGGCACGCAATTTCATACATACTCGCAGACGAAATCGATATGAAGGAGACATTTGTAATCTATAGCTGATAAGGGCAGCGCACTCAAACAAATTAGCACTGCTTGTGACTATGGTTATTATGAAAACAAAAGAATATATAGAAAGACAATGACAAAAAACCAATAAAAACTAAAAACAAAAAAAAAAAAAAAGAAACAAAACAAAACAAAAAAAAAACAAAAAAACAAAAAAAAAACAACAAAAAACAAAAAAAAAAAACAAAAAAATAATAAAATAAAATTAAAAAACGAAAAAACAAAATATAAAAAAACAAGAAAATATGAATATTATATACATACATATATGCAAAAAAAAAAAAAAAATAATTAAAATGTTAAAAAAAATATTTTTTAAAAATTTAAAAACATTTCTTTTATATTTTAAAAATATTTTTAAATTTTAAAAAATATATTTTATTTTAAAAATATATTTTTAATTTTAAAAATTTATTTTTAAATCTAAAAATATATTTTTAAACATTAAAAACAAATAAAAATAAAAAACAAAAAATTACAAAAAAATATACAAAAACCAAACAACAAAAATGGAAAAATCACAACAACCACAAAAAAATAATTATTAAAAAATAATACAAAAAAAAATAAAAATAAATTTAAAAAAATGTAATTAAAAAAATAAAAATTAAATTAACAAACTTAAAAAAAAAATAATGTATAAAATTGTTAAAAAAATATACACAAAAACCACAAAATAAAAACCCCAAAGCAACTAAATTAAAAAACAGGTCAGAAAAATACTCATCATCAAACAGCAACTACCTTTCCCCACAATCAACGCAATTTCCAATTAACTAATTTCAGCTGCGCACACTCATTGCAATTCCGAATATTCCGCGCGCACTTGCACATATGACTCACTTACCTCACGATTGTTGTTGTTGCCGCCGTTAGCATTATTGTGATTGTTATTATTATTGCCGACAGAAGTTCGCGATCCGGGTAGATCGCGCCACCTAAGTACCCCCATGACGGCTTGGCGTACCCAACGTCGTTCGGCGCCTTCAGTATAAAATGCCACCTTCAGATCGGACACAGCGCGGACCAGAACTCAAGCTGTGACCACAGCACTGCGCTATAATATTTCTTTTTCCTTGCGAAAATAACTTGCGACGCCTCCAACACACTTTGGGCGCTGCGTAAAAACCGCGCGTTATGCTCGGTTTGCACTTTTCCTCAAACGCAAGCGCTCAAAATGCGCCTACTTTGTCTCGAGTACCGCGGCGCTTATTGTCATGCGATTGCAGACAACGTGGGCGATATATCCATGGAAGCGTGCGGCCTCAAAGGTTGCTTGCTGCAAGAGTAGGCCGTCGCGGCGAGCTCAGCTGTGCTTCTGCGCTTCCTCCGTGCGCTTCTTCCGTCGCTTGCTTGTGGGCAAAGCGAGTTTCGCGTTCGGTAGGCTTGGTATAGGCGCGCAAAAGCGGCTCGTCGTGCGCGCTACGTCGATGGGTGGTCTGGTTTGTTGCGCCGCCTTGGAGCGTAGGGCGCGCGCAGTTACAGGGACGCGTCTTGGCTGGCTGTAATGCAGTTGCAGTCGCGTCACTGCTTTTCGTATTTTTGAAACAGCTTTTTATTCTTTTATGCAATAATTTTTCGTTTTCCGCACACAACCACACACACACATACACTTATGAGCACTCCCGCGCACAAACACACGCGTTGTATTAGCGCTTTTGCAGATTTTTTGGTTTCGTTACACGAAAATGCTCGCTTAGTTCTTTTCGAAATTTTATTTCATTTCTGCGCTTTGCAGGTTTTTATATTGTTGCTTTTGTATTTTATTTTCGTTTGTTTTATTTTCCCATTTTTATTTTTCAAACAACTTGTTTGGCAGGTTTTGCAGCACTCGTTGTCGTTGTCGGTATTGTTTTAATTTTATTAGGTTGCTTGTTGTTTTTGTGTTTATTGTTGTTACTGTTGGTGTTCAGTTAAGTTTCCAGCTAAACATGTACATTCGAAGCTGGGAGGTCGCGTTTTAGCGTTTGTTAAAAGTATTAAACCGTTTCTTATGACTGGTGAGGAGGAAATTTTTCTATCAGATTTCGATTATTGAAGCTCCAAAGCGTTTTACACGTCAAATTTGCTTTGAGCAACAGCGTTTTCGATTTTTATACAAATTTAAAACAAATTTTATTTGAAAAATATGCACTTTTGAATTTTAAACTTTCTTCAGGACAAGTTTCTCACACTTTTACGTTTGCTACATCTTTGTAAATATTTCCACAAACACAATAATTCAATGCACTCACAATTTGGACAACAATATCTTTATCCTCTTTATCCAGCAACTCTTCTAAATACCTATCCCTCTAGCTGTAATTATTTCACACGTTCCCGACGCTTATTAACACCTCAAAGTACGCAAAGGTACATAGCTAGTTAATCACCGATATTCAATTGAACAAATTCCACTTGAACACACACACTCACATATATGCACACATACGTTAAACGCACGTAAAATGTCAACGTTGGCCGCACGTCGTCTCACTTAAGCGTCCATTTCGTGCTCCTATTTAGGCCAGATTCAAGAATAACTCAATGAAAGCCAAATAAGCAAAACACACTACAACAACACTGCTACTTCATTCACGAAAGCGTAGCGTTCGGCGCTTCAATCCGTCCGTAACTATTTAACTCCGTTCGAAACCACGTTCAAATACCGAATAAACAGCAAAGTGAAAAGTATCTCGCTGATACGAGTTGCTGTTGGTGCGTTTGCCGCATGCGAGCGCGAGCATGAGGTGAGCGAACAGTAAACAACGCACAAAAAGCAATGACTGCAGTCACAACATAGGGTTGCCAGCCAATTGGTGTTGCAAAGCAAAGTAATGCACAAGTGAGTGCATAACGGTGTATACATGTGTGTTAAGAATTTAGGATGAAAAAATATGTATATTAAAAAAAATGGAAAAGAAATAAAAAAAATGGGGAAAAAAAAAAAAATTTTAATTAATGAATCGCAAATGACTTTTTCAAAGATTTCAAACCAATGAAAATGCATTTTTGACTGATAACTGATTATGAACAGATTGTAAATAACATGTTCATGACCTTCTAAAATTGAATTATGTTTCGGAGGGTGCCTTTTTTTATAAACAAAATTTGATGCCATATTGTCAAAAATCTTTTTTGTTTTTTTTCTTATGGATTTTCTGTTTCCGTTTGAAATATTTGAAAAAAAAAATCAAATTGGCTGATTTTGACGGTATGAATTAAAACCATTTTAAAATTTGTTCTTTTTGGACTTTTGACACTTATCATAATTTTATTGTTATATAAAGTTTGGTTTGTCTAAATTGTTTAAACCAAATGCTCTTCTTTTAAATTTCTGATAATTTTCTTTCTTTACAATTTCTGATAAAATCGATTATAAAAATAAAAATTGAGTTCTACAATACTCTAGAAAATGTTTAAGGCAAGGGTTTTACTTGAAATTAGCAAACTAATTTTGTAGAAAATACTTGTATTTTTAATATTATCTTTCTATATGATTCATCGAAGTTCAAAATAAATATGTATTTCATTAAATGAAATATTCTCTAAAACCATGGCAACCCTAGCGCACATTCAAACATGTTCGATGGCTCTCGTGCTTGCAGACAAACAGGCGCTTTGTTTGTTTGCTGCTACACTTACCGGCTCTCTGGAATTATGGTGGCGAATGTGGCGTGTAGGAAATATTTGTTTGAAAGCAAATTAAACTGTGTTTAAATTTCTTCATTTTTATTTATTTATTATTATATTTCTTACTTTTACTTGTTTATTATTATTTTTTTTTTTACTTTTACTTGTTTATTATTATTATTTTACTTTTATTTATTTATTTATTTTTTTTAATTATTGATTTTTTTTACTTGCATCTTTTACTTTATTTTTTATTTAAATAAATTATTTTGATATTATACATGTATGCACTTTTCTATTCATAATAGTTACTTTTCAAAAAAAATTATAAAATATTTAAATACGTTTTGTTTTGTTCCGAAAATTGAAATTAAAGAAAATATATTATTAAAAAAAATAAAATAAATAATTATATACATATTATTTTTAAGATTCCTGAATCATATAAAGTACAGATCTCTTATTTGAACCTGAAAAAACTAGTAGTGTTAAAAAAGTTAAATAAAAGAAATATTAAAATAAAATAAAAATAAAAAAAAATATTAATATTAAAGAAAAAATATTAAAATAAACAAAATAAAAAAAAAATAAGAAAAAATGTATAAAAATAGTTTTTTGTTCCTGACTCGTATAACGAACAGGACTCTTATTTGGATTTAAAGAAAATATTAAAATTAAAAAAACTGTTAGAATTAAAAAAAAATAAAATTAAAGCTAAAATAGTTATTAATTATTTATAAATTATATAAATATATATTTTTTTCGAATCCTGAATCATATAAAGTACTGGTCTCTTATTTAGACTGAAAAAAAAATTACTAAAATTAAAAAAATATATTTAAATTAAAAAAAAAATATAATATTAAATTAAAAAAAAATATATAAAATTAAAAAAATTTAAATTAAAATTAAAAATATATTTAAATTAAACAAAAATAATAAAAAAAAAAAATATAAATAATTAGAAAATAAAAAAAAAATTATTAAAATTAAAAAAATATATTTAAATTAAAAAATAATAATAAAAATAAAATATTAAAATTAAAAAAAAACTATACATTATTACAATTAAAAAAACTCATTAAAATTAAAAAAATAGATTTAAATTAAAAAAATGTATAATCAAAGAAATATTGGTTACTGAGTCATAAAAAGTACAAGTCACTTTCTTCCTCAAAACCCAAAGCAAAATTTTTGAGGAAATTACTGTAAATGAAGACCTCGTTACTAGTTACTAGTTTTCAAAGATTTTTAAGCGGCGGGGATGATGGCGCCAAAGAAGACGATCACGTAACTTCGAGAACACGTAGCTTAGCTAGATAAATACAATCACTTGATGCCTCCAACACACTTTTTGAAAGCCAAGTTTTGGCAATTTGATAGAATATTATATAATTAGGGGACACTCATATTAGCATTTGTACCGAATAGAAGTAGAACTATTTTATATAAATTTATGTTTATATAAATTTATTTTTCTTTTTATATATTTAATTTTAAATATTTCTATAAGTACTTGATGTTTGTGAAATATTTATAAAAAATTTATGAAATTAATGATATACAATTTTTTTTAAATTATAAAAATAAATAAAAGTAAAAAAAAAAAATTTATTTAAATTAAATAAAATAAATCTTTAGTTGATTAAGGACTCAGTAAGGGATTTCCTAAAATATATTATTAATTGCTTTATGTTTAAGTTTAATAGAAAAGGGGCTTCATATACATACATATGTACATATGTACATACAGAGGTTTGTGGTCATAAATATACTATATGTCAAAGCTCTGATTTTAACATACATATGTACGTACATATATGTATATTTTTTATTTATGTATAAAATATATCATACATATGTAAGTATTCAAGACCTTGGAATTTTTTTTCGCAGAAATTGTTGTTGGGCAGCTTGGTTTCATGATTATTCAATGTAGTTTGATTCCTTTACAATATTTTTCAAAACAACAACAAAAATATATAATTAAAAAATTTTAATTTTTTCTGCTTAAACGAGCCGCCGATACGCCAAAAATGTCGTTGATAAATACGTGTGCGTCACTTCAAAAACGCCGTATACAACTGTATATACATATGTATGTATGTAAATATGTATGTGTATAAGCAGAACAACACCAATATGTATATGAGAATATATAAAAACAACGAAAGACCGACTGTTATCCAAAATTGTTTGAAATTTACTATAATTTACGACTACAACAAAAGACCGAATTTGTTTTTGTTTTTAGTAATACAAGCCGTCTAGGAGACTAATAGCGGTCCAATAAACACATTCATATACATAGATACATATACATAAGTTAAGTTGTATATACTATGTATGTATATGTGTGTGTATGCTTCGAGTGCATTTAAGTAGAAGATATTACGAACCGACCTTGGCATTCGAGACTCTTAAATCGTAATGCCGAGAATGCAATTTAGTGCATCTTATTGAATTTAAACAAATTAGTTTGTCTACTTTGTTGCTACGAACATGCAAACGTGCTTGCTTACATATCTACATACACATATGCACTCAAAAATACACTCCACCGCATGCATTTGCTGTCTTGCCGCCGCTTTTGAAGCTATCAGCCAGCCGGAATGCATCTGTTTGTGTGTGTAAGTGTGTGTGCGTGCATATACATACATAGGTGTGTACGTCTGCTAGCCCAAAGCAGTGGCAGTCATATTCCAGTGAAATCAACATATCAATCTCTCAAATGCGACCGTAAAAATTTCGTATTTTTAGAAAGGAGATAAAATCGCATATGTATGTATATGTATTTGTCTTGATTTTCAACAAATGTAAACAAACAATTTCAAATGTGCACATGTCTATCTATGTACATATGTGTGTGTATGTGTATCTATTGATGCGCTAGTCGCGACGACTTGCTTGACTTGTGCGATGACTAATAAGCGAATTGATTAGCTACGAAACGGATACAAAACGTAGAATTTGGAGCATAAGAGAGAATCATGAAATTTATAGCGGTGTTATTATGTAGAAGTGTCCCCTAATTATTTAATATTCCATAAAATTGCCAAAACGTGACTTTCGAAAAGTGTTTTTGAGGCACCAAATGATTTTATTTATCTAGCAAGTATACATACATATGTATATACATAGTTACCTATGTACGTATGTAGGCAAGTATGTGTAAAATATTCCCAGTTGTTTCCTTATCAAAGTTACGTGATCGTTTTCCTTGGCGCCATATTCCCTAGCGCTTTGAAGTTTTCGAAAAATAGTTGAGTAATTCGGTCTTCAATCACAGCAATTTCTTAAACAATTTTGCTTTGGGTTTTGAGAAAGTAAGTGACTTGTACTTTTCGTGACTCAGTAACCAATATATTTTTATTTCACTATTTTTTCGATCTTTTACTTATTTATTTTTTTTTTATTTTAATATTTTTTTTTAAATTTTAATAACTTGTTTCTTTTAATATTTTTCTTTATTAATTTTATAATTTTTTCATGTCGAAAAAAAAACCAATACTTTATATGATTCAGGAACCAAAAAAATAATTTAATTTTTTAATTTAACTTTTATTAAAAACAAAAATTATTTTAATTATTAATTTTAATTTTTTTATTAATTTTTTTAACTCCAATCAGGAACCAAAAAACTGTTTTTATAATTAATTATTAATTATTTGCATAATTTTTTTCTTTTTAATAGTTTTGATTTTTTATTTTTATTAATTTTTTCAGGTTCAATAATTGAAATTTTTTTCGGACCAAATTTTAATAAATTTTTATTTTTTATATGATTCAGGAAACAAAAAAAAATATTTTATAATTTGTTATTTTTATATATATTTTTTTTATTTTATTATTTTTCCTAAATTTAATAATATATATTTTTAATTTTAATTCTTTTTTTAAATTCTTTTTAATTTTAATTTCTTTTCAGATCCAATTATTGAATTTTTATTCTCACCAAATTTCAATAATATTTTTTCAGTTCCGAATAAATGGCCTGTACTTTATATGATACAGGAACGAAAAAAATATTTATTTTCAT
Organism: Bactrocera tryoni; assembly: GCF_016617805.1. Taxonomy (NCBI): domain Eukaryota; kingdom Metazoa; phylum Arthropoda; class Insecta; order Diptera; family Tephritidae; genus Bactrocera; species Bactrocera tryoni. The sequence continues at coordinate 26,422,164 of NC_052500.1, forward strand.
CTTATTTTAATATTTTTTCTTTAATTTTAATGATTTTCAATTATTGAAATTTTTTTATGACCATGTCATAAGTATCCAAAATCATTTGGAAACATCTCCAAGCTACTGAACTTCAAATATGAAGGATAATATTAAAACTTACACCACAGGTTTGACAAAACCGATATGAAAAAGAAAGTAGTACTTATTTCAGACTTGCAGTGACATTATAAATGATCAAACATTAATAATATACGTATTCAGATGTAATTTACATATGTATGTATGTATGTAAGTACATATGTACATGTAAATATGCTAACAAGCACAAGTACAGGTGACTGTAATAAATAGCTGCTTTTAGGCAAAGTGAAAATTGATATGGAAAATAAATGCAGACATTCGGATAAGAAGCAAGGCATTATACTAAAAGAGATCAGCAAAATGTTGATATGAATGGGTATATGTATCGATATGCCATGTATATTATATAAGCATATTAAAAATAAATTAATGATTAAAAATATTTAAAATTGAAAGCACTAGAGTTAGCTTACCGCCTTCCATTAGGTGCAAGCATTGTGAAAGCGCTAGGAAAACATTTCGCCTAAAATTAGGTTCACATCATAAATACAAAGAAAATTCTAACCAAGTTTACCACCAAATGTTTGACATTATTTTTGTTATTATTATTCATTTGAAAATTTTAGTCGTTTATTTTATATTTTAGAAAAAAAGAATTGTACTTAAAACACACACATAAAAAGTTCCAGCTAAAAAATATACGATAAAAAAATAAAACCCATGAAACCAAGAAAAAAATTCTCATTAAATCTGTACTTAAGAAATTCCAACTACATTACAATGTCCTAAAAACCCGCAAGCGACAGCTGATTTAAACAAACAACAAAAATACCAAATTTGTGAATAATTATCAACATAAATATGTATATGTAAGCACTCACAAATGTTTCAAGCAGTTTTATCAGTGGATATATAGTATGCATAATTTTTTCAATTTAAAAAGAAGGATGTATAAAAAATGTAAGAAAAAAAATAATAAAGATCGGAAGAAAATAAAAAAAATAAAAAAAAAAATATAAAAAATAAATATAATAAATAAAAAATAGCAGAAAAAATTGTTTACGTTTTGCGTATTTTTATTTTTTTTTTTTTTGCTATTCTTTTGCTTGTTTTATTTTTTGTAAGTGTTTTATCGACACAAGTACTTTGCTTTATTAAAAAAAAATTGCGATTTACGATGTTTTAAGTATTTTTCATACATTTTTTCAAAACAAAAATTTCGATTTACGATTTTTTAAATATTTTTCAATGTTTTTTTTATTTTATGATATATTTTTTTGTTTCTTGAACAGGTTTTTTTAAGTGTTTTATTGCGAAATGTAAACTATTTTTAATATTTTTTAAGCATTTTTTATTTTATGATATATTGGGTAGTCGAAAAAGTATTTTCGTATTTTCAATAGATGTCGTTGCGTCGTATATCTCCAGTGCTACCAATCACCATATAGTGTTGGAAAGGTGAGATTTTAAGCTTCCTTTAACGAAAAAAAATTAAATTCAGGGAAGTGGAAAAAAAAGTTACAGCTGTTCAAAAATGAGTGAAAATAATGAAGTAATATTTTGAAAATATTGTATAAAAAGGGAAGAATGCCACTCCATATCCATCGATCTCTCTTCCTCTCTCTCTCTCTATCGCTCTATCTATCACTCTATCTCTTTCTTTCTATCGTTCTATCTCTTTCTTTCTATCGCTCTATCCCTATCGCTTTCTCTCTATCTACCATATCGCTCTATTTCTCTCCCTCAGTGAAATTTCCCAAAACACACGCGTCCTTTGTCTACCAATTACTCAAAAGGTTATTCTCAATGTGCAGGATTTCTTTCAAAGTTCTCGAAACTACTATTAAGATATGTATATATATAAAGAAGTAGACATTTCAAATATTACCTAACCAAACCCTACTTTTGCGTACCAATATTCTAATCTACAACCCAAAATGTTGGCGCCATATGTTCGTCGATTTTCCCACAAATTTTTAATGCATGCACTTCACGACAACTCACGAAGAAGAGTCCTTCACATTTGCAGCACTATAGAACACATGGCCACTCAACGGCATGCTCTGACTGCCACCGCTGGCATTTATTTAGCCGCACTTCAGGTGGCCACTTCACCATGAAATATGCATTTGAAAGGAACGCTTTGGCACATCACCGACGCAGCGCTCATGAAATGGAAAACAGTTTTGCTGACAGCGGTTGCAGTAGCGCCGCAAATACATATATATGTATATGTATGTATATTAGATAGAGATACATATGTATATACATACATACATATGCATGGAGAGAGTGTCCTGTGGTGAGATTAGAGGACACGAAATTAACGCTGGTGGCATGCACAGGGTGTGCACATGTGGATAGGTGGACATTGTAGTTTATAATTATTGTTGTTGGATTATTATGTTGTTGCTCTATTAACCGCAGCACACAAATTAACAGAAATTTAACAAGCACATAAATGATTAGGAGTAAATTACAATATCAGCGACATTTAAATATGTATGTGGGTGTATTTTGTCACCTAAAATGCAAAATAACGTAACATCACTTTTCATAAGTTTACAGGCGAAGGTAAAAGGTTATAATTAAAACCACTCACATTGAAAAAAATTGAGTTTTTATAAAGTGGTTATAAATTGGTTATATATTGGTTATCATTCACTCATATTGAAAAAAAATTTGAGTTTTGGTTATAAAATGGTTATATATTGGTTAGCATTCACTCATATTGAAAAAAATTGAGTTTTGGTTATAAAATGGTTATATATTGGTTAGCGTTCTCTCATATTGAAAAAAATTGAGTTTTGGTTATAAAGAGGTTATAAAATGGTTATATATTGGTTATCATACACTCATATTGAAACAAAATTTGAGTTGTGGTTATAAAATGGTTATATATTGGTTATCATTCTCTCATATTGAAAAAATTGAGTTTTGGTTGTAAAATGGTTATATATTGGTTATCATTCTCTCATATTGAAAAAAATTTAATTTTAGTTATAAAGTGGTTATAAAATGGTTATATATTGGTTATCATTCGCTCATATTGAAAAAAATTTGAGTTTTGGTTATAAAATGGTTATATATTGGTTAGCATTCACTCATATTGAAAAAAATTGAGTTTTGGTTATAAAATGGTTATCATTCTCTCATATTGAAAAAAAAATTGAGTTTTGGTTATAAAATGGTTATATATTGGTTAGCATTCACTCATATTGAAAAAAATTGAGTTTTGGTTGTAAAATGGTTATATATTGGTTATCATTCTCTCATATTGAAAAAAATTTAGTTTTGGTTATAAAGTGGTTATAAATTGGTTATAAATTGATATATAACGGTTATATATTGGTTATCATTCACTCATATTGAAAAAAATTGAGTTTTGGTTGTAAAATGGTTATATATTGGTTATCATTCTCTCATATTGAAAAAAAAAAATTGAGTTTTGGTTATAAAGTGGTTATAAAATGGTTATATATTGGTTATCATTCACTCATATTGAAAAAAATTTAGTTTTGGTTATAAAGTGGTTATAAAATGGTTATATATTGGTTATCATACAGGTACATTCATATTGAAACAAAATTCGATTTTTGGTTATAAAATGGTTATATATTGGTTATCATACAGCTGCACTCATATTGAAACAAAATTTTAGTTTAGGTTATAAATTGGTTATCATACACTCATATTGAAAAAAATTATTTTTGGTTATAAAGTGGTTATAAATTTATAAATTGGTTATCATTCACTCATACTGAAAAAAATTGAGTTTTGGTTATAAAGTGGTTATAGTCACTCTCATGAGTTACAACGCCTATACATATAGACACACTCATACGCTCATATTGGTATAATTTTTGACTTTCATGTCGACGGCCGTTACCGCCATGCCTCAGTTCCCAAACAAACAGATTTTTGCACGGAAAATTGTCGGAAAATAATTACAAATTTTAAACATATGGAAGTAAATATTTACTAATGCGCGGCAAGTACCAACGAATGTCAGCAATAACAACACAAACAACTCATAGTATATGTAGCGGTGTTTATTTCCATGACAGAGTAGACAAGGCAGTTGCCTGGCGCTGTTGCATGCCACGTTGGCTACAACGCTCGTATTACACTTTGTCAATTGGAAGCAGGCGAAGCGGCGGCAAAATGTGCCAGCGCAGAGGCGTGCGGATATAGCTATAAGCGTGTTGTATATCATTGACATGACAAACGCAACAACAACAACGAAACAAGAGCAAGAACTACCAAACAACAACGCCAACAATGCATATCTTTTCATTAGCACAGCTGGCATGGAAAACTTTCAAATGCAGTTAGATTTGACATATGCAACATGCAAGCAAGCAGAAACATCAACAACAACAACAGCGAAAACCTACAGCGACTAAATGACTATCATGCAGTGACTACACTCCCACACCGCCACACACACACACACAGACAGACATGCATACAAATGCGCACCATGAAATAAATATCTTTCAACGCCGTCACAAAAGATCGGGCGGACAACCCAGGCAATTAACAACTCCAACGCTATCCATGTGTATGTGTGCGCGTTAGAACCAGGCTGCTGAGGTGCTGGTTCGCTGCTTACATGGCTGATCCGTAGGCAGCACTGCTTTAAGCCAGGCGCGGCTGTCAGCCAAACAAATAAATTGCGCGCTACCTTACCTTTAAACGACATTTATCTTCGAAGATGTTGTTGTTGTGGGTCTTTTTGGTGCTGTTGGTTTGTGGTTACATTGCAATGGCAGCGCACGCAGAGCTGCAGTGCTGAACGATTTAATTTGTGTGGTCATAAAATGCTAAGTGAATGCTGATGGTAATGAAGACGAAAGCAGAAGCGAAAAGAAGAAGAAGAGTGAGGAAGAAGAAAATAAGGAAAAATACAGCTAATAATTTTAGTAGATTAAGCTGAGGTAAAATAGTTAGTACCTAATGTGGGTGTAAGTTGTGCAGAAATAATGCAGAAATAAGCGCGAAAGACAAATGTTGGCGATAATTTAGAAGAAAAATTGTTTTAAGACAATTAAATTGAAGCTAAAATTGTTGTTTTGTTAATTTTGTTTTATAAAAAACATTGCTAGAGTAAATAGCAGGCTCACTCTAACCTATAATTGAAATGTGAACATTGAAAAAAAAATTTAAAAAATAAAATAAGTACAAAAAAGTAAAAAAATAAAAAAAAATTTTCATAATTAAAAAATTTAAAAAAAATTTTCATATAAAAAATATAAAAAAAATTCATAAAAAAAAATTAAAAAAAAATTTTAAAAAATATAAAAAATTAAAAATAAAATATAAAAACATTTTCATAAAAAAAAATTGAAAAAAACAATTATAGCAACAATTTTCATTAAAAAGAATTTTTTCATTAAAAAAATTTGGAATAATTTTTATAAAAAAAATATTACACATAAATTGTAATCATTTTTTTTTAAATTTTTTTTTCATTGAAATTTTTTATACATATACATATGTATATATGTATATATTTTATTTATTTTGAAAAATATTTTTGTTTACTTAGCTCAAAAATTATATTACAAGAAGTTTTTTTCCCTTAAGAAAAATGTTGATATACAAACATAAATACATAATTAAAAAACATTATTATATGTTTTTGTAAATGAAAATTTTTGTTTAATAATTTATAATTTCAAACACGTTTTTGTAATTTATTTATAACTTTTTTATTTATGAAAATTTTTATATTTTTTTTTTAATTATGATAATATTTTTATTTATTTAACTCGAAAATTACAATACAAACAAGTATGTCAGAACTATTTTTCTTAAAATGAAGCTCCTAATACTTAATTTTTGTGGAAATTTTCATTGTGTTTTTATGAAAATTGTTGCTATAATTTTTTTGTTTTTTGAATAATTTAGTTTTTATGAAATCGTTTTTATACATTTTTTTTTTCAAATTTATTATTTATACATTACAAATTTTTATATTTTCTTTCAATTAAAAAAAATAATATTTTGATTTATTTTTTTTTATTTTGATTGATTTTTTTATAAAAATATTTGAATTTACTTATCTCAAAAATTATAAAACAAACAAATAAGTAAAAACGATATTTTTTAAATAAAACTGCTGATATATAAATTTTTTTTAGAAATTTGTTATTCTTTTTAATAAAAATTGTTGCTATAATTTTTTTTTTTAATTTTTTTTTATGAAATTGTTTTTATATATTTTTTTTATTTTTTTATACTTTAATTACGAATTTGTTTTTTTGCTCGAAAATTATAAAACAAGCAAGTACTTAGAACTATTTTTTTTTAATAAAAACTGTTGATACATACATACATATGTATATCTACATATCATACATAAATTAAAAAATATATTTTTATGAAAATTTTATAATTTTTTTTTAATAATGAGATACATGAGATTTTTTTTTATTTTTTTTTAACTTTTTTATATATGTACATATATATTTTATATAATTCAGTATTTAAATACTTTTATTTAATTAAGTCGAAAATTATAAAAGAATCGAATTTGTTAAAGCAATTTTCTTAATAAGAAATATTGTTACATTTTGTACACAATTTTTTATTTATGTTTATTTTTATGAAAATTACTGTTATAATTCTTTAACAAATTATTTATAAAATTTTTTTACATTTTTAAAAGTCTAAAATTATTTATTATTTATGAATTTATTATACTATATTAAAATCGTATTTATTATTGAGGTAATTGTTGTTGTAACTTTATTTTAAAATTTTTTAATAATAAAAAAGCAACGGAAAGGTGTTTAGATTGAACAAAAAATAAGCAAGAAGTAATAACAATGCTAATTTCTGTGAATTATTTGTTCATATAATTGCCTTGAATTAAAATTAAAAACGTTATATTTGATATGTGTAAATAAGTAGTTTCTATATACAAAAATATACACACACATGTACTTACATACATATGTATGTATAAGGCCAAGTGTAGATACATATAAACATATGTCTACTCCTAAAACAACCTAACTGATCGAATTTACCCCTCATCAAATCGAAAAATCCCTCAAAAACAACCAAACTCACTTATGCGCCTAAAAGTATGCTTGATTTCACAAACTAACGCTGAAATTCGTAAAAGGCCGATTGTGTAAACACATACACACAAGTATGTTTTTTATGATATCAAAAATCAGGTGCATTCATGTTCATTAAAAAAGAACTCGTGTCTACAGTAAACTCCCGTTTTGTAAAACTTCGATTGTTTATCAAAACAAAACAAAAAAATTTAAGAAAAAGCTAATTGATATAAAAATTGAGGTATATGCACATTCATATTAAAAAATAAATTTTGCCTACAGTAAACTCTCAATTTTAAAAACTTTCAACTTTTTCAAAACAAAAAAATTTTAAATCATAAAAATATTTTGCAAATAAAATTGTTTTTGCTTTAGAAATCACTTTAAAATACAATTATGCTTCTCCATCCATCGTAGCATAGGTTTCACTGTACCATAATGACCGCAATACATGCAATTTAGTCGCGCGACTGCACGCACACGTCAGCCACAAGTGCATTATTTACACAAATTTAGCTGCTAAAGCAAATACTGCAAGTACGACAAGCTATGCGTCACAACAACAACTAAAGCGTAGCGCAGCAACACGCAAAATAGTTGCTGCTGCGCAACATTCCAACCAACAAACACAAATGTTTTTGTCATTGGCAGCATACATTTTTGCATGTTATTGTTGTTGTAGTTGTTACTACTTTCATGTCTCAATACAACAGCGTTTTTTGTTGTAGTTGTTGCGCAGTTATCTTGTTTTTATTTTAACAAGAACGCAAATTGCGTGTTGCAAGGAGTTAACAAAGACTAAAATGGGGAGAAAAAATTAAAGGCGCCAACAACAAAACACCAAACGAAATGCAGCGAACAACAGCAATATTTACAACGAAATGGAGCAACAACCTTTTGACACACCTTTCGGCACGGCGGAATGGCGGAATGGCGTTGCAAGCGCACAAAAGGCACTGCGACGCCCCATTTTCGCTGCTGTTGTTTCACAGGAGGACCAACGTGAACATGTGTATGTATGTATGTATGTGTAAATGTATATGTGTGTATGTATCGCTGCGTATGTAGTATACACACATACATATATGGCAGGAACAAAGGTGCAGCAAGTCAGCAGGAGAAACTTGTTAAGGATAAAAGCCAAGCAAGCATAGCACAAAAACAAAACAGAAAACTGGCGACTGCCACAATGCTTATGTAATTTTCTAGGGCAGTGCGGCAGTAAGGCGCTTTTATTCATAATTCAATAGCGCTATTTAGGATTTCTAAAGAATTATTGCTCACTATTTAAATGCTTTCGTGAAAGTGATTGAGGCAATACTTTGAACGCATTGATGCGGCAGAAGAGTTTAATGTAGAGAAAATATAGATTAAGTTGATTTTAAATTAAATTATGTTAAGCAATTTTGACTTTTATACTATGACAACTACTAAGTTATTCACCTTCATATGAACATAGCATAATTAACTCATTGTTTCCTTATTTGTTTTTCTTTTATGCAACAAACAATTATTCTTTTCAAATTTTTGCTAAATAAAATAATAAAATTATAAAAAAATCACACATAGCAAATAAAATAATAATTTTCATGCAAATATTGCACGTACGTTCTTATAAACAACTATTACGGTCTTTATAAACGGTCTCTGTGAACTCTGCGCTCTTTTCTCTCTTCTATTTAGTCTCTCAAAATTTACGTTCACTGCTTTGACGGAGCAACAAGCGCTGAATGAAGCCATTAGGTGTGAGTCTCTGCTAAATTTAACTGTTATATTTGTATTTAAAAATCATTGCTTCCTACAGCGCCATCTATACATAGCTAAGTCGCAACTCACTTGCTAACTATTTTCGATCCAGCAACAGCGACACCTACTACGATATAACTACACTACGCTTACAGCTAACCACCTCTAGAGGACGCAAAATGGTGCGTAATTTTTGTCGAGCCGTCTACAGCGCCGACGCGCATGTTGATTGAGGCGAAACTTTCAAATATAGAATTGTTTTTGAGGGCGAAAATTTGGTACAAAGAATTTTCAGCATGCATTTCAGTAAAGGCATTTTAGAGCAATTCCCTTTATTATTTTGTCTCTAAAATTAAAAATTCTGATGTGTTATCTTTAAGGCAGAGGGAGTTTTCCGCCTTGGTTCTCTAACACTGCTAACTAAGGAGTTAACCTCACCTAAAGCAGGGATATTACTCGACTGATAGCTGCTCCTATGAAATATCCAAAGTAAAGAGGATGACGGAGAAAAGCAGTGTTGATGAGACCACAGCTTTTAGTTTAGAGATCTTATGCTGAGAAAAGCAACAATTTCCTCATTTATAAATTTTGACAACAACAACTATATAAATGCAGTGGAAGCTATGCAAAGGTGTTCGTAGAATCCTAAACGAGGCCACATCGGATTATAATATATGAGATGAGACTTTAGCATATGGATATAGTTATCTTATTTATATTTCATGAAAGGCTGGTATTTAGTTTTGATTGTTGTGAACTAAATTTATAGTGTCTTCAAACTTTGAAGGCGTTATTAGAACTTTGTTCCTTTCAATCAAATGAAACAGCGGGTAACTTTTGTGTGTGTCATTGCTGCGGAATGATTGGATTTCCGATAACAATGGTGTAGAAAGGGAGGGATATCTAGGGAGCAAGAGGCTTCTAGACCTGCGGGACAATAGACATAACGGTAGGGTGACTTACGAGTACATCCAGGTCGTTAGGTTTGTTGAGGGTAACTCAGTCTTCAGACTCTGTCTGAGTCTGAGTTTTCAGCTTACGGGGCATGGTCCACTGAATGGAGGAAACACCTATCTGATAAGTCGGGGTGTTAGTGTGGGACGCGGATCGAGGATTGGGTGCATGTTATTGCAGAAATGCCGATGTACTCGGATAATAGGGATCTGGCTGGTATGAGGATTAGCTGGTCTGATGGACGTTTAGATAATAGCGAGGAGATCTCCACTAGTAGCAATGCCGAAGAGTTAAGGTCGTTTGCGCGTGAATTGTTTAGGCGGCGAAGGTTGTTTAGGCGATTAACTCAGTATTAGGGTTAGCTTCATGTATGAATGGTGTGTGCGTGTAATGCACGTCCAACGTTCCAACCCCTGGCCATCAGTCCAAAGCATTATGGCAGCTCAACTGGTGGACTGGAGACTTAATTCTGGTACTCGTATCACAGGGAGCAGAAGCTCTTGGAGTTCGCTCCGACCTGCCCATGCGGACTGGCCCCCCGGCGAGTATCATGGTGGTTTTGATTAAACCTCGAATGCGGGAAAAACTGACACTTTGCCTGTTGAATGTGGAATTGCACTGCAACCGTGTGCCGAATCCAAAGTATGGCAGAGGTTTTAGATGTGCTTCGAAGCCTGCCAAGGTGGTTAGTTTGTCCATTCCTCACTGCCGATTGGTGCTGAAAATACCTGGCATTTTCAGGACGCTGATCAGTGCAGTGATTTGATCCGCTGTGCTTTTGAACGCCGTGGGTTACGGCTGTCGTTAGCAGATACCCAAGTTAAATTTCATTGAAAAGTTGGAAGATAGCTATGCTCCCGACTTTCCGTTATTATTTTTGTAGCACGACTATTTTCATAGTATTGTTGCTGGTTTACGGTTCGAGAATTTAACTATGTATATGGAATATTAAAAAAAAAAATGTTAAGCGTTCTAATACTTGAGGGGAGTCTGAGTTTAGTAGTCTGTTTGGGAAAAAACTGAGTCTGAAAACAACTCTCTATCCCATACTATCTAAGTCTAGGTATGAAGCTTTTGCAAAAACATGGAAGGTATGTACGTTAAGATCACTCGATTATACTTGAAATGAACAAATATAATATACATACATATGTACATACATATGTAAGTACTATATGCATAGCTATCAATTGCAATATAACCAATCAATTCGAAGCCAGCATATTCGCTCCTGTGACTACTTATAAATAGGAGTCTGAGTCGAGTAAAGCCTTTCGAAGAGCAGCAGCTGAAATTCATACTAAAAATACGCCAACACACGTCCCGATTATAGATATATTGGCAATACATGTATGTACATATGTATGTTTGTACTATGAAAAAATATACATATATGTACATATATATGTATTTATGTGCGTGTGTGTGTTATTTTTGGGGACAATGGCAGGATGAGATTGCATACTTCAACAAAAACTTTTATTATTAGACAAACTAACTGCACGTATGACTATTATAATAAATTTTATGTATATGTATGTATTGTTATTGCTACACAGTGTATGAGTAGTTGTTGTTGTTGTGGGCTATGTTGATGTTTTTATTACATGTCAATGTTTTTTATTGCTGTCATGAAAGTAATTTTGTCAAAAACTGCTCGAAGCGCAGGCACGCTCCACTAGGTCGAAACACACACACACACAGGCAGCGAAACACACACGCATACATATATACATATACATTTTTATACATACATATTGTCCTGTGCTTCACGGACTTAAGCAAGAGTAAGCATACGTGCACACATACATATCCTCCTGCTCCTGTCAACGTACATCTTTGGGTTCTGCAGCGAAATTTGTGCGACTAATGCCCCGAGGCGCAGCACGAGCAACCTTACAGCGCTGCAGTCTACACACAATGGACAATATCTTGCCGTAGGTCGTGGCAGCCGTCAAGTGTGGAAAGATGATTTGCGTTTTTTTCGCTTGATTTTTAAGGATAATCCGAGTTACCTATTTTTACGACTATTTTCTATAGATATTTTTGGCATGTGGGTCTTTTTGTTATTGTTGGTTGCACAAAAATTTATTTTATGACATTTTTCGAAGCATGTGCATTTTTCGTGCCGCACTCGGCGGATTGTCGAATTTTAATGCCACACAGTGTGCTTATATGTATATATAAATATATGTATATGTGCGTATGTATGTGTGCGTGAAGGTGTATGCGGTGTAATAATTTACGAGTGGCTCATGCTTGTCACGAAGGCAAAATAATAATAATAGCGAGTTAGATGTGCAAAACATAACGGTATATTGCTAATGTTTTCCGGCTGAATGGAATTTTTGTTTCAATTGCATTGCCATATGGTAAAATACTCATGCTCAGTGGTAAAATACTTGAGCGGTTAGGCCAGTCTAGGATGTTCAAAAAATCGGATAGTTTGGAAAAAATCGCTCAGGTGATGAGATATCGAGCTGAAATTTTACACATATCCTTTTCTTTCCAAGAAATTTGCTAATTTGTTGGAATTGTCGATATCGGAACACTATAGCATATAGCTGCCATACAAACTGACCGATCAAAATCATGTTCTTGTATGGAAAACTTTTTTATTCGACAAGATATCTTCACGAAACTTGGTATGTATTATTGTCCAAAGCAACGGTACAATCTTGGAAGAAAATGTGCCGATCGAATCAGAATAGCATATAGCTGCCATACAAACTGAACAATCAAAATCAAGTTCTTGTATGGAAAACTTTTTTATTTGACAAGATATCTTCACGAAATTTAGTATGTATTATTGTCTAAAACAGCGGTACAATCTTGGAAGAAATTTTTCACATCGGACCACTATAGCGTATAGCTGCCATACAAACTGACCGATCAAAAACAAGTTTTTGTATGGAAAACTTTTTTGTTTGAAAAGGTATCTACACGAAATTCGGTACAGATTATGGTTCAAGACAACGGTACAATCTTGCAAGAAATTGTTCTGATCGAACCACTATAGCATATAGCTGCCATACAAACTGACCGACCAACAAAAAGTTTTTGTATGGAAAACTTTTTTATTTGATAAGATATCTTCACGAAACTTAGTATAAATTATTTTCCAAGGCAACGGTACAATCTTGCAAGAAATTGTGCTGATCGATCCACTACAACATATAGCTGCCATACAAATGAGATTCCAAAAAATAGCGCAATAACCACAATTTTGCGTCACAAAGTCAATAAAAAATGTTGTTTGCACTCAAATACACGTTTAATAAAGTATAAAAAGAGAAATTTGATACCTTTTTCCTTATACTAAAAATAAATAGTCAAAATTATGCCATTTTTGTATACCCGCCTAACCCCTTCTTTAACACGAACAAACACACATTATCGGTACAAATTACTTACCTGTGAGAAATACGCTGGCAGCACACAGCGCTGATCATCCAGACGAGAGCACTGCACGCGCTCCAGCAGCTCGAAGAGATCTTGCGTGGCACCGCGCAATTTTTCCGGACTGTGCGAGGCACTTCCGCTGCCGCCGCCTTTTTGCGAGCCCGCCATGAAAGCGTGTTGTCGCCTGCAAATAGAAATGTGAGAGGCATTATGAGCAAAGTGTTATTACAAAAACCAAAAAAAGAAACAAACAAAACAAAAGCAAAAAAACAAAACTGGAAAAAATGAAAAAAATACACAAAAAATAAATCCAAAAATAAGAGGAAAATATTTAATATTCAGCGCGAATTTCATAGACCCATATGTACTATATGTACAATAACACAAGCAAACAAATATATTGAAATAAAATACGCCAAACAAACACCCACATGTGTGTAAACAGTGCCGCGGGATAAGCGACCCAGAAACCCTGTGGCGCCTCTGGCTCAAACGCACTGCGCTAAAATGGCAAGTGAGGCGCCTAGAAGATGTCACAACAAAAAGGACAACACAAACAGACAAACAATTGGCATATTCGAAAAGCGTTTTAAGAAAACGGGTACTTGAAGCCAAATATAAATCACTTGAAAATTCGTCTATTATCCCACACACGCAGCGCTCCTCTCTTCCTTTACTATTTTCTTGTCCTTTTCGCACGTTTGCTATTTTCATGACTGCGGTGCGTTCGAAAGCCGTTCAAGTGGCCGCAAACGCAAAGGAATCAGCTTTCTTTCGCAGGTCTCAAATGTCAGTGACCGAATTTTGTTGTTGTTTACATAGCGAGAAATATAGCATATTATTTGGCTGTAAATTTTTTCGAAAGCGATTAAAAGGTAGCCTATTTACGTGTGGATTAAATAATGAAAAAAAGAATGTCCCCTCAGAGGGACAAACTCAAGAGGATTTGCTACTCATTTATATGTGAAAGCAACAAAAAAGCTGTCTAATTAAGTTCAGCTAAGTACACTCTATCTCTCTCGTAGGTATTATCTCTCTATTTCCTTATACCAGTAGCAGTAATTTATACCAGTTGTTTGTTCGAACCGCTAATTTCTAAATATTTGCCCTCTTTTGGTAAATAATAAAATGGAAATATGTATTTTCTAAAAAAAAAAAACACAAATTCAATAATGAAAAGAAAAAAACCTAAATATCATTAATTGCCTAAACTAGACAGACATTAATTGCCAGTAAGATTTGTTGAAGTTTTAATAGCTAAAGTCAAAAATGTTCTTAGTCCCTGTGGGTTTTGTTGAAACCATAAGGATAGACTGGGCATAATAGATGGTGTAATCCTCATTTACTTATCTGTAAGAAGAGACTACTATGATGTTTCCTTGAATTTTTTTCCGCAAAGGAATCAGTTCTAAGCTCGAATCACGTAAAGAAAGAAATTGAAATTGTAGAAAATATTTTCTTTTTATGATGCTTCTCAGTTTAGTATGACGAACCACTGAGAGCCTTTCAAAATCAATATTAAAAATCTATTGCCTTTAAAAGTGGGCTTTAAGCATTATAGCGCTCTCAAAAACGGTAGCAGAAACTAGACAAAATGACTATAAATATTAATATATTGGTATACCAATTTTTGAGAAGAACTCTCTCTTCGAATCAAAGTAGTACAAACTTCACCGAATTCGATAGATTTACTACAAAAGACTAATAACTTTAGCTGAGAGTGTACAGGAAGACCATCGAGAGCCGATTCGGCGCACTTCGCAGCAACTCGAACTGACGCATGGAACGACTTGGCGCATTTTATGACGAGATCTTAAATTAAAAAGCGTACAAAAAACAGCTTATGCAAGAACTGAAACCGCTAGACCTTCCCAAGCGACATCGCTTCGCTCTTTGGTCTTCTTGAAAAGTTCCAAGAAGATCCGACGTTTTCGAGCCAAATTTTGTTCAGCGATGAGGCACATTTGGGGCTCAATGTGTATGTAAACAAGCAAAATTGCCGCATTTGGGACGATGAATAACCAGCAGAGATTCAAGAGCTGCCATTTCATCCGGAAAATACAACGGTTTGGTATGGTTTGTGCGCCGGTGGAATCATGGGTCCATATGTAATCGTTAATAGCCACCATTATCGCACTATGGTAACCGACTATTTGATGCCTGAAATTGAAGCTCGTGAACTCGGCGACATTTGGTTTCAACAGGACGGCGTCACTTCCCACACATCGCATCAATCAATGCATTTAATGAGAGAACACTTCGTTAAGCAGATAATTTCACATTTTGGGCCGTTCGATTAACCACCAAGATCGTGTGATATCACACCGTTAGACTTTTTCCTGTGGTGATATGTAAAGTTTAAAGCCTATACGGACAATCCCGCTTGGATTTAGGCCTCGGAGCAGAACACCACGCGTGTCATTCGCCAGTTACCAGTCGAAGTGCTCAAACGAGTCTATTTTCAATGACTCAACGGATGGACCATCTGAGACGTAGCCGCGGCCAACATTTGAAAGAGATAGTCTTAAAAAAATAAAGGCCAAGGAATGTTCTTTCGAATAATAATAAACATTTCTCATAAAATTTTAAGTTTCTGTGTTATTTCTTTAAAAAGATGGGAACCTCCAAATTGGTCACCGGTTATACATATTGTAAATGTATATATGTACTTGAATACTACGATTAATGCGTTGAAGATCTAAAAGCTGTCTAACTTTTGATATACTACTGTGCCCAAAAAATAAGGACATTTGAATTTAAACTGTGCGCGTCGAAGAATTTGGAGAATTCTTTTTTTTAGGTTGGTAATACTGTCAGTCACATTTATGTCAAATTTCATGTCAAAATATTCATTAGTGTTTGAGATACGTGTCGTTTTGTGAGCTGCTAAAAGTGAGTTTTTCGTTTTTTGCGATGTCGAAATTTGTTGAGCAAAGAATTTGCATTAAATTTTGTTTACGGAATCAATTTTCTGCTGCGATACGTTGAGGATGGTGCAGAGAGCCTTTGGTGATGAGGCTATGTCTAAAAAAAAATGTTTACAAGTGGTATAGTGAGTTCCAAGCCGGCCGTAAACGTGTCGAAGACGAAGAGCGTCCAGGGCGACCATCAACCTCAACCGACGAAGCTCACGTTCAACAAATCAAAGATTTGGTGTTGAAAAACCGTCGATTAACAATTAGAGACCTTGCTGATGAAGTTAGCATATCGAAAGGCTCAGCCAATACCATTTTGAAGGATGCTTAGGGCCTCAAGCGCGTCAAATCTCGACTGGTATCGAAACATTGAAATTTTTGGAAAAAAGGCGTCGCGTTGAAATGTGTGAAACGATGCTTTCCGACTACCAGGGTGTCATGAAATGTATTATAACTGGCGATGAGACTTGGATCTATGCTTACGACCCCGAAACAACCGATCAATCGAGCGAATATCGTGCCAAAAGAGAGCCGAGACCAAAAAAATTGCGCCAAAGTCGCTCAAAAATCAAGGTCATGTTGACTGTTTTTTCGATTATCGTGGTGTTGTGCATTATGAATTCCTTCCAACCAGTCAAACAGTCAACAAGGAATATTATTTGAACGTTATGCGTCGTTTGCGTAACGCTATCCGCCTAAAAAGGCCGGAATTGTGGAAAGACAATTCTTGGTTTTTACACCACTATAATGCACCATCCCATACTGTCCTCGTAATTCGTGATCATTGCGCCAAAAACTCGACCCCTATCGTTCCGCAACCACCGTATTAACCTGATCTGGCGCCGTGCGACTTCTGGCTGTTCACGAAGCTCAAAATACCGCTCCGGAGACACCGTTTTTATACGATAGAGGAGATTCAAGCCACAGCGAAGACGGAACTCAAGGCCATCCCGGAAAGTGACTACAACCAGTGTTTCGAAGATTGGAAAATCCGTTGGCATAAGTGTATTGCATCTGAAGGGGATTACTTTGAAGGGAATGAAATTGATTTGGAAGAATAAATAAAGAATTTTCAAAATAAATACAATGTCACCTTATTTTTTGGGCACAGAGCACATAAGTAAGACACTTTGAATCGAACTAACGCCTTTTTAGCAATAAATTGAATCTTTCATTCTCCTTTTCGGTAATTTTATGCCGTCAAATTGTAAATAACTTTGGATGTCCGAAGAATAACTGACAATATATGTACATATCTATATCTACAAGATATAAATATGTATGTATGTATGTATGTGTGCGAAAAGAATACACGGTTGATATAGAAAACTATTTATTATTTCTCCAAAAATATTTTTACATATTTATATACATATATAATATATAGTAGATATCTACATACATACACACGTTGTATATAAATGTAATTTCACTTTCACTTTCCTCTTTTACGGATTAGTTTCTCTACAAAAACTTCATGTTGACAAATATTTTTTTTATTGCTGAAAAAATATTTAAAATGTCAGAGCCACCATTCAGAGCAACATAAAAAGCATTGTAACTGCAATATGCAATGATTTCTCAATCGCTCAATCGGTGGAAATTTACAACCCCAAAAAGCAGTGATTTCTAAGATTTTTAACTTGCAAGCATTCAATAAATTTCTAAGGCATTTGAAGTAGCAGTAAAGAACACTTACGCTTATGTTCTTAAAGAGCATATATGTATGTATGTAAGTATGTATATACACATGTTTTAAAATAGCCAGTGTTCGAAGCGTTGTGTTTGCGCAATTTTCATTCACTCGATTCACTTACACTCGCTTCGAGTGGCACATAAAGAAAAGCTGCGCGCTGAAGTGCACTCAAAAGCAGTAAAGTTGGCAAAGCGGACAATGGAAAAAGTTTTTTTTCGCCGCTTACAAAAACGTTCAAAATGTCAAAAAGGCCACGAATTGGTTGCAATACGCACAAATGATTTGGGTAAGCCGCATACAAAGAGATGCGTGCGCATGTATGGAGTTGAGTATGTGTGTATGTTGCTATAATATTTGTGGCATGCCAATAAGCGTGTGAACAATTCGCCAGCTCAAAAGTGGCCAATGAAAGCTATTAAACTGGAAAAGTGCGCATTTGATTTGAAATAAACGGAAAACTTGACAGACTTGAGTTTTGTTGAACGCCTACGAGTACCTACAAGGAAGTGGTGTGTGTTGCTTAAGAGGTTAGAGGTCACTTTCGAATTTTCAATAATAAGAAAAAAATTAGAGAAGCTGCAGCGAAGCTATAATACCCTTAACAGGTGCGTTTCTAGGGCAAAAAAAAGGGTGTAAAAAGATCTTTGGCTTGCCTTTGATGGGTCTATTTGTATGGCAGCTATATGCTATAGTGGCCCTATTTGAAAAATGTATTTAGAGATAGTGGCATTGTCTTTGATATTAATCCATGGCAAATTTTGTGAAGATATCTTGTCAAATAAAAAAGTTTTTCATACAAGAACTTGATTTTGATCGGTTAGTTTGTATGACAGCTATAAGCTATAGTGATCCGATTTGAAAAAATTGTTCGGAGTTGGTACCGTTGTGTTCGATAATAATGTATACCAAATTTCGTGAAGATATTTTGTCAAATAAAAAAGTTTTCCATACAAGCACTTTATTTCGTTTGGTCGTTTGGTGCTATAGTGGTCCGATTTCGACATTTCTAACGAAGAAGTAACTTATTGAGTACAGAAGGACTTGCGCGAAGTTTCAGATTGATAACTCAAGAACTGAGCGCACTAAAGCACTTCCTTACGCTCAAAATTAAATAGTCGAAATTCGAACTTTTTTCAGGACTCTAGAACAGCGTAAGTCTTTTAGTATAGAAAATATTTTTTTTTTTATATTTAAAATAACACATAAATAAAATTTATAAAAAAAAATATGCACAGCTGTCCTACAAATTTATTTATGCACTAAGTAGGTTTGTATGTATGTATGTATGAATGCATAAAAATATGCATTCCTTGCGTTTGCTTTGATGCACTTGCGTCAACACCTTCTATTCAGTTTTTTTCCATTTATTTTTGTCATATTTTCGTAACAATGTTATTCTTATGCATCACTCCACATTTACATATTCACACATATGCATATCATACAAACATATGTATGTATAGTATGTATAATAGTTGGTGTTGACATAGTTTCCTTATGCAAACACTATAATGGCAATTGTCATCTGGGAAGAGGATGTTTTTATTGCCTTAGAATTTCCTAAATATGCAGCTGTTGCCGCCAACACTCACTCAGCACTCCGCTTAACAGCTACTCAGGCGTTCATGCTTACACTAATACAAGGCAAAGGCGCATATATGTGTGTGTGTGGTTCGCTTAGCATATGACTATTTCTTAAAATATGAGTAATATGTCCGTCAAGAGTTTTGTTTTGCTACCAAATTTTACAACTAAACACGTAAGTATGTACATACATGCAGAAAAATGCATCGTTGCGCGCACGAACACGAAAGTGTGTCAACAGAAGGACGATTGCAGTGTGACGCGTTGGCACTAATAAATTAACACCTACGAAATAAGTCGGAATTATAGTGATGTGCCTCAAGGATATACTTAGAAATAAATACACACATACATATGTACATATATACATAAATATGGACATATTTATATACATATATATTTTCATAAGCATGTACATATGTATATGTATTATATGTGCCTGTATATTCCTAATGTTCCTGCAACTGCCTGCCTTGCCTGGCTTACATTTTATAATGCAACATCAAAGCGTTGTTGTTGTAATTTTGTTGTGGATTTTATGCCACAACAATAGTTGCGACCACTGAGCTCCTGACAAGCGCGTCCGCAACGTGTTGCCGTAACGGGAAAGTGTTATATTTAACTGGCTGTCGGTAGTGGGCTCTTTAGAAATTCAGATTTTAGTGCAGCGCCACTGAGGTGTGCTAGCCTTGTTGTTGGAGTTAGCGCGAGTTTACACAATGAGAGTGGCGGTTAACCCATTTCGAGCGGCAAGGAGTTGTTGACAGTTGTCTGAGCGGAGACACACATTTGCAATTATTATTTAATAAGGACTTGGCTAATGGCAAGATATAGTATGTGTATGTATGTATGTATGTATATTTTTCGACAAATATTTGTATATACATATATTACATACTTATAAATAAGTAAATGTGGGTGTATGCACTTTCTTTCATTTAACTTGCAAATTGCATATTTATTTAGCAGTTAGATTAATTAACTCGCTGCAATTTGATGGCGCTGAAGCTATTTAATATGGAATATGAAGTCTGGAAATTATTTGGAGAGACTTCAAGGCTCATGCAACAGAATAAATGATGATTTCTTTAGAAAGTAATGAAAATAGAACAAGAAAATCATTTGAAAAACATTTTTGAATTCAATTAATTTCAGTTATTCATGAAGTAATGGAACTGATTGGACCTTATCAGTGTGGCTTCAGACCTGAAAAATTTACTATCCACCAGATTTTCACCATGCGTCGAATCTCGGAAAAAACCCGTGGAAGGAAAATCGACACACAGCACTTCTTCATCGATTTTAAAGCGGCCGAAAAGGAACTGCCGTACGCCGCTTTGTCTGAATTTGGTATTCCCGAAAAACTAATACTACGTCGAGCAAGACGAAAAGCTCCGTCAGGTTCGGCAAGGACCTCTCCGAGCCATTGAGGCAAGTCGACTCCCTATCGTGCGACTTCTTCAATCTACTACTGGAGAAAATAATGTGAGCTGCAGAGCTAAATAGAGAAGGTACAATCTTCCAAAAGAGTGTATAGCTGCTGGCGTATGCCGATAGCTATAATTGGCTTCAACAATCGCGTCGTTAGTTCTGCTTTCTCCAGACTATTTAAGGAAGCGAAGGGTATTGGTTTGGTTGTGAAAGAGGGCAAGACGAAATATCTCCTGTCATCAAACAAACTGTCGTCGCATTCACGACTTGGCTCCCACGTCCCCGTTGACAACGTCCGGTGTATTTTACGTGGGCACTTGCTGATGACAGCCTTACTCCAAGGCGCTCAAAAGCGCAGCGGATCAAATCAATGCATTGATCAGCGCCCTGAGAATGCTAAGCATTTTCTGTACCAATTGGCAGTGTGGAATGGACACACTAACCACCTTGGTTAGCTGTGCTTTGGGTCCGGCACCCGGTTGCAATGCAACTCCACATTCAACTGACAAAGTCAGTTCTTCCCGCATTTGGTTTCAACCACCACGATACTCCCCGAGGGGCCAGTCCGCATGAGCAGGTCGCAGTAACATCCAAGGGCTGCTGCTCCCCGTGGTACCAGAACTAAGTCTCCGGTAAGTCCTCGTAGCCGAAACTACTATCAGTTGAGCTTCCATACGGCTCTGGACTGGTAGCCAGGGGTTGGACCCCATACATACATCACATACACGCACCAATCAAACAAAAACTAAACCCTAATTCCAGCTAACCGCCTTCGCCGCTTAAATAATTCACGCGTAAGCGACCCTAACTGTTCGGTATTTCAACTAGTGGAGATCACACCACTAACATCTAATCGTCCATCAGTCCAGCTAATCCCCATACCACCCAGATCCCTAATGTCGGAGTATATCGGGCACTCCGCAATTAAATGCTACCAATTTTCCGACCCCGCCCCACAAAAAGACCCCGACGTATCCAAAAGGTGCCTCTGATGCAAAAATGCATTCAGAAGCCCATGCCCCGTAAGCAGGAAACCCAGACTCAGACAAAATCTGAAGTCTGGGTTATCCTCAACGAACCCCACGTCCCGAATGTACTCTGCGATCCACGATATATGGTGCGGACAGCACGACGTCCGTCGTATTTTGCCTACAGTTGCCTGCAGTCGCTCCTTCACATTCGCCAAGTGTGGAGTAAAACACATCCTTTAGCTCATGGTCAGTCCCAGATATTTGACTTGCGTAATGCTGTCCCCATTCACACAGACGATCGGTGGACGAACCGGTGACAATCTGCCCTTAAGCAGCATTGTCACCGTTTTTTCTCTCGATATGTCCACCCCCACACCTAAACCCCAAGAATTGACGATCTCTAAGAGATCTCCTCCCGCCCGCTCTAACTCAGACCTCGAGCGACCTTCAACTATAAGAATAAGGTCGTTCGCATACGCATAACACTTACAGATTGGCTCGAGCTGCCCAAGCAGAGTGTGCATTATAAGGCTCCAAATATATGGACCACAGATGGAACCCTGCGGGCAGCCACGAACCACTCCAATCTCCCCACTCCCATTCAAGCCGACAAGAGAGGCCATTCTGTCCGAAAAATAACTCCGCCACTTTTCCAAGTACTGGAAGGAGACTGATGCCCCGATAAGATCGAGGATCGCTCCTGACCTTATCAGGGGACTTCAGGAGAGGAACAACCCTAGCACTTTGGCACTCGCGTGGAAAGTATCCCCCCCAGACGCACTTATTATAAATGGCCTCCAGGTATTCCGGAATGAACTTCCATAAGCTTTTACACATCTCTCCGTTCAAACCATCAAAACCTGGGGACCGTTTAGACCTAACCAGGGCAAAAGCGTACCAAAGGCGTTGACAGTCATAACTTTGAAGTCGTAGATAATTTCATCTATCATGGAATCAGTATTAACAGCAACAACAATGTCAGCCTCGAAATCCAACGCAGAATAACTCTTGCCAACAGGTGCTACTTCGAACCAAGCAAGCAATTGAGAAGTAAAGTCATCTCACGACGAACAAAGACCAAACTCTATATGTAACTCATTATTCTCGTCCTACTTTATGGTGCGGAGACATGGACAATGGCATGATTTGATGAGTCGGCGTTACGAGTTTTCTAGAGAAAGATTCCGCAGAAGATTTATGGTCTTTTGCGCATTGGAAACGGCGAATACCGCAGTCGACGGTACTATGAGCTGTACGAAATATACGACGACATTGACATGGTTCAGTGAACTAAAAGACAGCGGCTACGCTGGCTAGGTCATGACGTCCGGATGGAAGAGAACACTCCAGCTTTGAAGGTTTTCGATCTAGTACCCGCTGCGCGAAGTAGACGAAGAGAAAAACCCACACTCCGTTGGAAAGATTAGGTGGAGAAGGACCTGGCTTCGCTTGGAATCTCCAATTGGCGCCAAATAGCGAAAATAAGAAACAACTGGTGCGCTGTTGTTAACTCGTCTATAACTGCGTAAGCGATTTCAGTCTACGTCAGTAAAAAAGAAGAAGAGATATTTAATATATAGAGATAATCCCAAGTGGATCTTCAGCTACTGTTCTCATCACCAAATTTACATATGATTACAGACAAAGCGTGTTGATAGTATTTACTAATGACTTCACCCGAACTATAATAGTGTCTACATAAGTATGTAAGTCCAATGAGCAAATTCCAAATCAAGTGAGCTCATACATATGTATGTACATACCTGTATATCTAAGCTCAATTTGTTGTTGTTACAAAATTGAGGCGTGTGAAATTAGCGCGAAAAACCGAATACGGATATCTAATGAGCCACACACACCCTCTAACGGTACTGCATTAAATGCAAATTCATGCAAATCTGTGCAATTTTCACCTCCCGCTTCCGAAGTGTAATGAAATTGTGCTCAGAACAGTGTAAAAATCATATCAGTGTGCATATGTATAGGTGTGTGCGTGTGTGTTGAACACGTGTAGGTGTTTTGTTGCACGTTTTTTCTGACTTATTGGCGCAGCAGGTGCTTTTGCATGCCAAGCATTGCGCGTGTTTAAAGTTCAACCGCAACAAAACAATTATTTAATGTCAAATTCTTATCAGTTGGGCAGATTTAATCCCGTCAGCGGCGACAGAAGACAAGCAGAACCCACAGGCGACATTGTTCTTGTTGTTCTCAGGCATGGTGTTGACAGGCAGAACGATGAATGTGCGTCCACATTAGAATGCTATTTGAGTGTCTGCTAAGCAGCAGAAAGAATCAAATTATCACAACAATAACAACAAAAAATCGAAAAAGAAATTTCGTTTGTAGGAAAAATAGTAAGAATCTTCCACACGTGTGGAAAAAGAATATAGGTATATGTAACGAATACAACAACAATAAAACAACAACAACGCTTTGCGGAAACAGCACAGTTTGGTATACTAACACACATACATATGTATATGTACATATGTATGTGCGCATAATAAATGCATTACTACGTTGGGGCATGCAACCAGAGCAAACTAAAATCAGATTTTCTCACTTTTGTTAAACAACTAGTGCGTGTGTGTGTGTAATGGAGGTGAGAAAGAATTTCCGAAGTGTCTGCAAAGCAAAATAAGATCGATGTACAACATAGTCGGCAGGCACACCATCAGCACCAGCAAATAGATCTGCAGCGGCGAGTGTGACAAATCTCTTGAGGCGCGCCGAAGAATGCAAAGGAAATGTCTTGTGACAGCGAATGCATAATTAGAGAGCAAAGAAATTTTGAATCTACATACAAATATACATACATACATATTTCCTGCAATATTGCCAGCCTAGCCATTGAAACGTTAATTGCTTCGAGATCTTCGGAGAGTCCCCGTAACGTAATTAATGCATTCTTCGGTGAAAATCTATTGAAAACGATTTTCATTCAATTATTCTTGTGGCATTGTGTTGGAGAATGTTGCAGGCTCGTCGTACTACATTGACTATGTAATGTCGGAAATTAAATGCGGGAAATATGTGTGTAGTCACACTAAATGACCTGGAAACAATCAATTACATGTGAATAATGCGTAAGTGGAATCAAAAATTTTATGATTTTTCAGGATCAATGGCGGGCTAATGTATGAGAAAGTATTTTTATTTAAGAAATATGTGTGGAGGATGTTTAGATATGTACATACATATATGTGGCAGGAAAAATAAAATAATGAATAAGAAATACCCTACAAAGTAGTATATATGTATATTAGGGTGATTGAATTTTTTATTTTTTTTTTTCAATCGGTACTCGCAAAAATAAGTTCCCAGACTTCTCTAAGAAACCCTCTCCAAATATGAGTTTTTAATTGTAACGGGAAGGTCCTCCGCCTAACGGTTTTCTATTTTTTCTTATTATCAGATAGAAAAATTTATATCTCGCTTCCAACTGCTTGAAAAAATATCTTGTTAATTAGGTTTTGTAGGAAATTGAATGCTCTAAAATATGGTCTCTTATGATTTTTTCGTAAACCCAACCGTTTAAAAGATATTAACGGTTAAAATTTGACTATTTTTGGAAAAATTTTTTATTTCTTATGAATTTTATAACTCAATGAAAAAAAATTATTATGAATAGATTTTTGAAGAGGCTTTCTTAGAGGTGTCTAGGAACCTATTTTTGCGAGTACCAATTGAAAAAAAAAATAAAATTTTTTTTTTTGAATCACCCTAATGTATATACATATCTATGTAAAATATGAGCGGGACGAGCTGAGTCGATTTACGAAATATACTGCACACTAATCCTTCAGTTTTTAAGGTATCACTGAGATATTTCGTACACGCAGACCACGACCAAAAGCTGATGGAGAGATGGGCTTGGCTCACAATGTCTCATGCGCTCAAAAAACCTCCGGTGAAGTGGCGAACAGATGCCGCCTTTAACCCTGGACGTGCTTTGTTAGTCGATTCGACTAAAAGTCATCGTGTTGTACAAACCGCAGCAAAATAACGATGCCCGTTCAAGGTTAAATAAGCATTCAAAACCTTCACCGGGGTAGCGCAGAGGGAGCACCTACCCACGAAAGGGAGACAATAAAGCGATATGGGGCAACACAGCGACCAGCACCTAATCAGCACAGACGTCGACGACAGCCCTGTGCAGGGGCCTCATAATATTCGATACCAGTAAGATTCTGATTATGGTGTACTGAAAACATGGAATTGATAAGTTATGAGAAAGGGCTGGTGAAAGCAACATTTTGTCACCTCAGTAAGTAAGAGTGACATCTCACCAAAATGGCTGTCAGGCTAATGCTGTTCTCATCTCCATCGCGTTTAAACCTTGGCAGGTCTTTAAGTACGTTCCATACGTCGCCATACTTTTGACCGTGCAGGTTCAGTTGAGACGAACTCCTGATTGGTTCCCGAACCGGGCTCTGAACATAAGCTCCCATAAGCACTTATGTCAACCCTCGCGTGGCCACCCTGCTTGCATAGATAACCACGAGGTTCATATAGGGGAACCGTAACAACTCCCGGAGTTAACTTGAAGAGGATACCCATTGAAATAAAATCAACACACCACAACAATAAACCGAACAACAAGTGAAAACTCAACATGGTCAAGATGAGAAATACGGGACCGTATTCCGTGGGAGTAGTAGGATACTTACATTTTCTATACTAACCACTACTTCCTAACAACCGGACAAAATTGGGGGGAAAAAAGCCTTAGGAGAAACTCCAGCTACATAAGCAGAATCCGCAAAGCATGGAGAAGAGAAGAGCACAGCTAACATCACCGAAGAATCCCGCGTTACTCAAAACTCACCCAAACAAGGATATATGTAGCGGCCAAATGAGACGGACAGAAGAAGAATCCTTAGAAAAGTGCAAGGGTATCATGCAAATAATGAAGATGGAGATGGCATAACAGAAGAACTTCAGTATGGATGTAACGAATTTAGCGGCACAGCTCGATGAACTCCGCAGAAAACGATAAAATGCGGGGACAATTAAGCAGGCGCGCCACTACCGTTCCCATGACA
This sequence comes from Bactrocera tryoni, assembly GCF_016617805.1. NCBI lineage: Eukaryota > Metazoa > Arthropoda > Insecta > Diptera > Tephritidae > Bactrocera > Bactrocera tryoni. The sequence goes on from NC_052500.1 coordinate 26,449,044, forward strand.
GTCGGCTCTACGTAACCAGAACGGACCCGGATTTTTATCCGGCCAAGGACTGTGAACTCGGCAGAATTCTACCGCTATAACAACAAAAACGACCCCTGAGCCAATTACCTCGAAGCGAACGACAATTCCTGTGGAACCTCGAGAAACAGTACGACCTCGTAACGAAAAGGACGGTCAGTGGCAAAAAATTTACCTAAAAAGCCGAAGAAATTCCACGTAGAAGGATGAAAGGTGGCGGCGGCACTTAAAAACACAGAAGAAAAACAACCAGCGAAGAATACAGCTGCAGGTCATAGAGCATAGAATAGGTCCAAGCGACAATCAGAGACCGTGATCATTAAGTCAGCAGAAGGCAGGGGTCCCTATGAATATTCGAAGCAAGGTAAAACTCAAAGAAAACTGTTTTTTGTGAAGGGTATTTTTTTATTTTATTTTATTTAAGTTAATGTAATTTAATTTAATTTTGTTTAAATTAATTTAATTTAACATTATTTTATATTAATTTATATATATATATTATATAAATTTAATTAGTTTTGTTAATTTGTTTTAATTATACTCTCGCAACAATGTTGCTAACGAAATTATTATGGTTTTAATTCACATAACGGTTTGTAAGTCCTAAAA